>NC_068364.1:64536403-64593903 GCF_020536995.1 Dreissena polymorpha
TACATGTGTATAACCGTTTTCATGCATTAATAATTTTAATATGGGATTTGTTGCATTTTTTACCGAAGAACCATCAATAAATCTTACTTTCTCGGTATAATGGGACTACTTAATGAGCATGACGTTATCCATATGTTTGTAGTTTCGACTGGTGGCGATATAGACGGACTCCCTTTGGGTTATAAAGCCGAGAGTTGAATTATTGCAACTAGTAAAGATCGTGTCGTCATTCTTAGTGTAATCCCTTTTAATTAGTTCGATCGTATCATTTACTTATAGAGACACTATTCAGTCCGTATCCTTGGAAGAACAAAGAAAGAACATCGGACGTTTCGGTCGCATGGCGGACACCATATAGCATTTACAGCCATGCAACATGTCATCTGACTTTTCATTCATGAATCGGATCTGATCGTTGACGAGTAGGTCACGCGAGTTGTGTATCGTGTTATGTCTTAATATTTTACCCAGCATTTGCAGAAATATTACACGATATGTATATTTCCAGAAAGGAAAGGAATTTTTTCGTTGAATAAGACCAAGTTCATGGTCATCGCTGCACAATTGATGAAGTTATGGCTGTTCAAAAAGGATGCACCCTGTTTTCGGGTGATTTTGAGTTGGACACCTTGTTATACATGTAATTTAAACGGCACATACACTGAGCGAGTAAAACAAGAACAGTTCACTAGCTGGTGTTCGTTGGCACAGTTGTAGGGAAACAACCGAAACATATGTGTAATGAGATATATAAAGTAATTAAAATGAGTATCCAAAAATGCTCTTCATTCTAAACAACATTCTGTTTGCGCTTACACTTTATAGTTGTGGTTTTCAAGAGTTTAAGCGAGGTGAAAATATCAATGCCGAATAATTTCGAACTGATGATTTTTTCCGCATGTGTTTAACATTTCGTGTAAAAAAAACATCAGACTGCTGATCCTGTCGAGGTAAAGATATAAAACGAATATGTAATGCTCACACTAAGTCATCGCAGCAAATTCATTGAAGAAGTTCTTTTCAAGTATCAAATAATTATATGAGACAGGCAATTTCTTCGGTAGATCAATGCCGACTGCTCTTATTTTAGACAGTCAAAACTTATAATTCAATAATAAAAATATTGTTAACAATTTCATGTTCAGCATGAGTGTATTATACTTTTTACATTATAATATTTTGTGTTTCTTTTTTTTTCTTTTTTCTTACTAGTTCGGCGATTTTTTTTATTATACACATCAAGTCAAAATTGCAAATTTCAAATGTAGTCGATATAAACTTACACTTTGAGTAGAAAAGGCCATTTAAATTAAGTGAGTTTTGAAACACCACACAATTATTCCAAACAAGACGACATATAGCCGAAAACATGCATACCCCATTATAACAAGTACATGTTTAACTAGGATTTAAACGAAAGACATGATCGAAGATGGTTTTATTTACTCATGAAAGAATATAAAAAAAACAGTCGCATCATGTAAAACAAACATACTAGTTTAATTTTTAGTTTTTAGCGTGTTGATCTGTGATAATATGAAGCAGCATTGAAGTAAAGTATATTTATAAGAATAAGAATGGTATAACTGGTATATATGTACATGAAAAAACACTATATTTGAGGATAAGATTATAAGATTTTGCGATTAGTGAGTATAACAGTTAAGTAAATATTTAGGCAGATATGGACACTGTCGAGTTCGTTTCCTGGGAAGAACCAGTATTTGGTGTCTATGGAGGAGATAATGAGAACGCTCCCCGAGTAGGGAGCGAACCCACGAACTCCCGATCGCTAGGCGGACACCTCATCCACTAAACCACCGCGACTTTTAAATAATGCTTTCAAACTATGTATAGTTTTGATAAATGCTTTAAAAATATTATTGTATTATTTCATTTCAGTTTGTGTAACTGTTATTTTAACATGAACTATTTCATCGAAACATAACATTTCAAATTTGATTGGTTATCAACAGACCAATACAATAATTGAGTTTTTATATCCCTGTACTGCCAATGTGGTCACAACTCACGTGCCTTATAAGAATAAATTTCGATATTCTATAGTAAAGTATAACATTCTTCTTAGGGCAATGAACATTGTGAAATTGCGTACTCAAAAAAGCTCACATTAGCTCATGGATGGTGTTTAATTTTACCGATCGAGTGAATAAATGTCGTTTCATTTTTGATGTTTAAATATGCATTCGTTATGTGTTAAAAAACATGTACGCACCGATCTTTAGGATGATGATGTTCTACAACAATGTGTGCTTTAAACGTGCAATATATTGTTGATATTAACATGTTGTGACCTAAACTGAATATATACAGCTTAGAGAGTGTTATTCCCATTTTCAATTTCAGATCATGTAACGTTACAAACAGTGACGATAGTAAAATGGCTTAAATAATGAAGCTGTAAAAGAACTTCCTTTGGATAACTTTGACGATTTGTAACACTTGGTTATTTTTGTTTATTTTAACCATAGAACAATTACTGCCATGTCAAATAATCTCATAAATATACCCGTATTTCCCTTTGATACGGATGTAGTGCTTTTAACATGGGTAGAATATTTTGACTGTAGGTCTCAAAGAATGTGATTCCTACGCACGAAAGACAATCTTATAAAGTGTTTGTTAGACTAAACGTAATAAACCAATCCAACGGGAGATCATTTAGCGGACATAATTTTGGATATACCGGTCGACGGACGGAAAGACATACCTACGGTTAGGTTTCTGTAATGCTCTTAGTACATGACTGTACTTGACTTCATCATCATCACCAATCCATTGACCGGTTTGGCCGTTGGGGGGTGGAAATGAGGGACGGCGATACAGAACTCCCCCTCTAGTCAGGTCTGTTGTGTGCTGCTGAGAGTAATTCATGGGAAGTCATGTCCACTCAAATACATTGTCCATCTAGCTTTTCTTCTGACGACCTCGACGTCAACTTTCCTCTAGCGTGCCCTGGAGAAAAGTCTTGCAAAGAGACTCGTGTCTGGTGACGTGTCCGAACCAAGCTAGCTTTCTACCTTTCACGATCGCCAGTAGGAGCTCTTGTGGAACAAGTGTTGCAGTCATGTTTCGGACGTAGTCGTTGGTCTTGTGCTTCGTTTGAGAGATGCGGAGCAGTCTTCGGAAACATTTATGTTCAAATGCTTGTATCATGCGTTCTGTGTCCGCGTGAAGCGTCCATGTCTCGCCTACCATAGAGTAGGATGGAGAAAACGAGGGACTTGTAAAGCCTGCACTTGGTGGGGTAGCTGATGGAACTGCTTGTCCACAACCTGCTCAGTCTTGTCATCGCTGCAGTCGCCATGACAACTCTTATTCGGACCTCAGCGGTACTGGTACCATCATTGGACAGGGTTGCGCCCAAGTACTTGAAGCTGGCTTGCACCAGCCCTTCGCAAATGTTGAATCCTCGCATAACATACCTTGGCCATCATGCCAGACGCGGTTGAAAGCTTTCTTAAAGGCGATGAAGTTGGGAAGATCTTACGTCAGTGTTGCAGGTGTTTCTTAATGATGAGTCTGCAGTTGAAGATCTATTCCGCTCTATTTCGATCTATTTTTTGGCATAGTGCGTCAATGCTGCAGTCGTTGCCTCTTCTCCAAGCGTAATCAGCTCGGAATGGACGTTTTCCACTTCAGGACATTTTCCTGACCTACGATTACGTCGTCCGCTTTTGGTCTGGGATCGTTCTGAAGGAGACAGGAGTTCGGTCGAAGACTAATTGTAGTGGTCACTGCAGTATTCACTACATCGGTTTAGGACTGCGGCACTCTCGGTAAGGAGATTCTCGTCAGCGTCTGATACAACACTGGCCTTGGGCCGACGGGTCTTCGTGAGGGTCTTGAGGGTGCGGTAGGCCTTCTCACTGCTGCCTGCGGTCATCTCTTTATCGATGTTGATACTTTGTTCCTCAATCCATTCCTTGTTGGCCACTTTCATCTTCTTCATTCCCTCCCTGTTCGCTTTCTGGTAATTTGCCCTAGAGTCCAGGCTGGTGTACTTCTCATGCATGAGCTCTCTTCTTTTGTCACATGATTTCGGTCGTAACTTATGGCTTATTTTACTTGCTCTCTCTCTCCCAAGCACTTCTTCGGCCGATGACAGTAGGGCATCCTTACAACTCGTTAAAGTTTTCGATGAAACAAATACAAATGCTTTCATTTACAGAATGATTGACATGCTATGGTTTAAATACGATAATTTTACTAAACACTCGCTTTGTTCAGGTAGCGCCGAAGTAATCTAGCTAACTTTTAGTTGTATCAGGGATATTCACATGTAAGTATGTACAATTTCAGTTAACTATCGTGTTATATTCACAAGAATGAGCAAATATGAAGTCTGGCAGTCCCAAGAAATTCAAACAAATGTCACTGTTTTATCATATACTATAACAACTACGTTAATATCCAAATTTATTATAAAGAGTTACTTGATCTAAAGAGATACATCTCAATAAATAATTAGCAACACGATTTTTTGAATCGAGAAATAAAGATATATACGTAAATCGTTTTTGCAAAGCTTATTTTTTATCGCAAGATATAATATGCCACCATAAACTTGATATCGATTTCGGACAAAGTACATGAATTAGTACATATAAACAGCCTACATGTTTACATAAACAAATGCGTATTACACATAGTGCTGCAATAACAACAAAATTAAGTTTTAATATGCAATTTAACCATTGTCCGCCATATTTTAACTTCCGTAGGCATGCAACAATGAAGTGACATACGTCAGAGTATTACTGTTTTATGGCCACTAAACTCTGAACTAAACTTAACCGTTCATACATATCTTCAGTTTACATTACGATGTACGGCCACGGGATTGCAGGTAAGGAAAGTAAATTATTACGTAGGGAAATTTGTTAGATACTCCAAATGGTGTATTTTGTGTATTTATGTATACAGATTCTTTATTACCTGTCATTATTTTTATTCTGTGTAAATACACGTTGGGAACTATTGTTATATCTGTCATCTCGTATTGTTTGTTTGTTGTTGCTGCTTTACAACCTCTTTCATCGGCCAAATATTTTAGGAACATAACATATTGGATGGTTTGGTTATAAAGTTGTTTTTGATATTAAAAAAAATCTAAAGTATTATTCGCCCGTGAGGCAATAAACTCATATCAATAACACATTCGTTGAACTGTTTCTATTTGTTTTATATTATAGTTGTTAATCGATTACAATGTGCAAACACCCATGTGAATATTAGGCAAAAAATGAAAGTAAATACACGACATCATGGTGATCAAACTTTTATCTCCGGCTGTTGCAAGTGGAGCTTTAATAATTGTTTATTAATCAATATTTGTTTATTTTACATAATTTATATAATGTCTAACATCAAGGCGTGTGCCATTATCAACTATTTTGGAGTTGGTCAACGTGGTAAGAATTAATAATATTATCATACATTTTAAAATAGCAACGTATGTATCACATTATGTTTACTGTCAGACGATACAAAAACATGCGATAGTTTGCCAACGTTGAAGTTTGAAAAATAGTTGTTAATTGTTTGTTTCTATTCTAAAAGATACGTTTTAAAGTTGTATGCACAATACAGGAAATGGGAGAATTACCGCTGAATCCTCATGTTTTCAAAACGTCACGCGGAAATACGTTTGATTTTATAAACCAACATTATGTTTGAATTTGCAAACGATGACTGGTGTATACAAGCTATGGACCTTTTGGTTTCAGGGATAAGAAATACATAAGCTGTTTTGCTATATAGTATATATTAAAAATGTTATCTATATGGCTTTGCCATTGGTGCGTTTTGAATAAATGTTGTAGCCGAAAGCTTTTTTACTTTTCTGTTTGAGACATGATTATTCTTAAAGGATTATACCATATATATTTCTCCGTAAAATAGAGTATTTAGAAATCTCCAGAATAATTATAAGAAGAACACTTCTAATTAATACCGCTGATCTTTTATTTAAGGCAAGTTACCAATGCTCTATACTATACACGACAAAACATACACCACGACATTAACATTATAAAAGCTGGGGTAACTGACTTAGAAAAGTCAATGTAATGCATTTTGATAGGTTGAAAGGCATTTAAAACCTCAAACTTAGCCCGGAATGTAACACACAAACAAAAATGTTTATAATATTTGGGAATAATGAAACTCACTCAACCATTTTCTGAGGATCTATTATTTTTGTATACACAAGACTTTTATAAGGCAATATTAATTTTAATAACATTTTTGACAGTCATTGTACACATAGGAAGTGATGTTAAATAAACACGAAGATATACTATTATATATTAAAATTACATAAATTAATGCTCAATTCAGTCTTTATTTAGTACGTATATAAATACGAAATAATAATGTTCATTGTGTTGTTTTTGTAATGATATTATTTATAATTATACTACTAACATCATTGTTTTTCTTCTGCCTGCACATATTTGCTGATTCCTCTTAGGCTATTCTCGGTCTTATGGACGGACATTGTAAGATGGCAAATCAAATCATCTTGAAAACGTGCATTAACTGTTAAATCATTTTGTCATTAACTAAATCAACAGCATGGCTTAAGTGGCTGACATAATATCATGATCATAATGGTCAGTATGACAAATTTTCCTACATTTATTGATATATTTTCATCGACGACTTGCTCTTTTTACTCCGGATGTTGTGATCATATTGCGCATGCGCACTTGTGTATTGTGGAGGTCTTGCAAATCTTACGCTATAACGAAGTTGTCATTGCTTACATGCCTGTGTGGGGCTGTACAAAGATTTGCAACACAACTTTGATAATACAACCCTTTACAGTTCACAAGCTGCATTTCATCAACTGATTAACACTTAAAATACATATTGTGAAAGAAATATAGTTTAAGGGGAATGTTTGCACAACCTTTTTCAACGAAATGAAGATGCCGTGAATATATTTTGAAAACTTCCGGGTAAAACAGACAATGAAATATCGTCTACAATCTTCACTATGACAACCAAAACGGCTCTTACAACATGATTGATGGAATAGATTACATAGAACACTATCTATACATACAAACTTTGCAATTTTTTAAATAAAAACAAAATATTGAAATATCTACCTTAAAAAACAGGAACTAAATACGAAAATTAACAATATCTATATGTGCCCTACTTTTGTGATTATTCGGGCTGTCACGATTCACCGGTATATCGGTATATCGCGGTGCATGTCGTGAAAAAAATCGCACCGCGGTACGGCGTTGCCGCACCGGTTTTTTTAATATAATTATATTAGCACAGATATAAATACATTACATAATTATTTTGATATAGATATCGATTATTATATATGATGAGTTTAATTTACAAATTTGAAAATCAAATGAAAATGCGGAAAAGTATCTTTCCACGGACTAGATGATTTTGGTTAAGGTTTAACTCCAACATGAAGCTTTTGTTTATCGCTAAAATAAGTCGAATAATTACTAATAACTTAACGTCGTTTTACTCTGAAACGAAGTACGCGCCAAATTGGTCGAAATCTCCAACCACATATTTGGTGAATATTTCAGGAAAGAAATCAAACATTAGAAAACAAATGACATCAATTTGTTCTTGTTTATGTGTGTTTCTCTAAATGCAAAGATAATAATATACAAACACCAAAAACACAGATATTGATGAATGTTAAAAACGTAATCTATACCAACATATTCTGCACAAACACTTAAAGAAAAGAGTATTATACCATTGTTACGAAATGTAAAATTGAAATTCTGAAAAAATGTTACTCGTCAGCATAGTATGTCTTTTTTTATTCTATTGTTTTATTGCTCGTAATGTGGCTGTAAATCAAACAGCTGTTCTGCTTTCTCGCTCAGATGCAGTCGACGGATCAAGATAGGATCGCCATCGAGGAAGAAAACGAGGCTTTACTTCATGAAATCCAACAACTATGTGATAGGTAAAGCGTTTAGGAGTACAATATTGAATTAGTCAGATAAAAAATATTGCCAATATTTTAAAGAATCAGCGATCTTGAGCTTTGTCCGTTTGTGGGTATGCGTTTGTAGTGTAGTACCGTACTTCCGCACTCGGATTGTCGAAGGCAAAATTGAAGACCCGTACAGCTGCATTTATGTGAAGAGTGTTGGTATGTCTTTACTGCTCTTTAGTGCTATGAAGCGAATAGGTACGATAAGAATGTACAGGTATCAGGTTGGAAAGGTATGATGGACTTAGATCGTTGTTCATGTTAAAAAGGGAGTAGAGGCTTTTCGTGTTTTCTTCGGTCGGCTATGGATTATAATTTTGATCAAGGCTACACTATTGGTAGCTCCAGTAAAAATTCCCGCAGCCTTTTATGGACAGCTTTAGTTTCGTGTCTAAGTTCATAAAAGCAATTTTCCCGGATTTTACTCCAAAAGGGTTCTGGTTAATGAAAGATACACGCACGTTGAACTTGCGCGAGATATTTCATACTTAAAACAACGGAGGATGCTGATTCTCTTCCTAGCCTTTCAATCATAATAAATGTATTAGTTGCACATTTTGTGTGATCTGAAAACAATTATTACATATGCTTATGGGACCTGAACGTCGTTCATGAATAAATGTCGAATCTTATTTTGTTTACGTGAGAATATAACCGATTCTGTATTCGTTTGATAAAAAGAGACGAACCAGATTTTTAGCCAGGAAATAATTCTATACATATCAGTCTTTTAGACTTAGGGAGACAGTTGAGGGTTTTCAACAATGATATAAAGACTGGTAAATAAATGTCTGTTGTCCCAAATATTATAATGATGTCCGGCCTTCAATGAGTCAAGGACAGATGTGGAAACCTAATAATCTTGGTCAGACATTTGTTCGTTTCAACCTATTTATTTTAGCTCAATTGCATCGACAGCCTAGGGCTTGTTTGAAACGCTTTTAAGTCCGTTTTCTGGAACGAGAACAAGTACTTTATGTCTATGGGGAAATCTAAAGAACGTTCCAAAAATGGTGATCGAACAATTGACTTTCCGTAATTGTTATTACAGTAATTGTTATGTGAGATTGTTATTGCGGTTAGACTTAGGAAGAAATGGAGTAGAATGGTTGCCACTTTCTATGGTTGATTGTTCACAAAAGTAAGCGTTCAATATGTCTGCCTTCTCCTCTTTGGTTTCTGCGTCGTTTTCTTTCTAAATAGCATTGAATTTGAGTTTTGTTAGGAGATAAACTAATTATTGTTATTATATTTCACGTTATATTGTGTCGACATTACCTTGTTGTTTACTCATCAAATAATAATTGCAATATTTCCTTAATGAAGGTACATATTTCATTCCATAAATATGTCATTAAAACATGAAATAATTACAATTTAAGATAATTTACGTTTACTTACATTTTGTTTAGTGGTTTAATGGAAATCAGTGGGAAAATTTGACAGCTGAAAATATAGACATACCTTTTTTGTCCGCAGAGCTCCAGATAAGGGTCGTATTTTCGTAATAACGAATTATTTTCAAGTCCGTTACATATTTATTTTAAAATCTTGTCGTACCATTAAGAATTACAAAATCAAGTTACGAATATTATTTTAACATCGGTTCGTATCGATTTTTATTGAGTTCTTTTCGCGTATTGAAGATCTTTGCGGTGCTTATATAGAATGGTTATCGGGTTTGTTTAACAAAGCGCATTTTTTTTCCACTAAAAGCGGCGTATACAGTCTATCTGTCAAAAAACAATGGCGGCGCCCAGAGAGCGTCCTAAAAAACTGCAAAGCGTCCAAAAACACGCTTTAACATATTGTACGCAAAGTGAGCCGACGTTAAATGTTTAGAAAGACATTATAGAAAAGATCTTATACGATGTTGTATGTTCAGTTGCCGACACAGTCGGAAAAGCTAAACAAAAACGCGACACGACGGGTCTAAACTTAAACACAAAAAAAACATTGAACGAGTGGAAGGGACAGGTCTCGTGGCTAATCGTTGAAAAGATTGAAGGGGAGACCCGTTTTAAATGTGAAATATGTAAAAATTCATCTAAGGCATGCAATCTAAACACAGTTTGGGCATATGAAGGTATTGGAAAAATAAAATTGTATAATACTGACAAGACACTGTTGAACTCGTATAAATAAAGTTGCTAGTATGTTTATTTTGATTTTTTTTGCATGAAAATAACCATTATAATTTATTTTTAGGTCAATTAGAAAAAATAAGAATTATTTTCCAAAACTTAGAAGTAACGTTAAGAATAAAATTTCAGAGTTAAGAATTCTTTTTGAAAATCTGGTAGTAATTTAAGAATTTCACAAAACCTTATCTGGAGCTCTGTTGTCCCCTACCGGTTTCACCGGAGGGGACCTATGGTTTGCGCTCTGTGCGTCTGTGAGTCTGTCTGTCTGTCTGTCTGTCTGTCTGTCTGTCTGTCTGTCACACTTTTCTGGATCATGCGATAACTTTAAAAGTTCTTAATATTTTTTCATGAAACTTGCAACATGGATAGATGGCAATATGGACATTATGCACGTCATTTCATTTTGTTCCTACGTCAAAAATTGCGGTTGCTATGGCAACCAAAACAAATATTCTGAAAATGATGTAATTTCTGACAATAGTGGAGCTGGTAGGGGACCATATTGCTTGACAATAGCCTTGTTCTCATTAATCTATGATTTTTAATATGTAATTCAATATGTGTTGATGCTTTTTTTATTATGTCATTTAATATCTAAGAATGCAAATAACCTTTTTTATTTTATCATACAAATAATACGTATTTAGTGCATTATAACGTCAGTGATTCGGCATCAAATATTATATTTATTCGGGTAAACGACAACATTGGAAAATGGTCACTCATCTGACAATTAAAACATTTCAACGTTGATATGATCCCGACCATATATGTATATGCTCTAAGGCCGAGAGGACTGATGACACTGTCGTTTTTGAAAGTGAACTGCACTCAAAAATTGCGACTTGTTTTAAGTTTCATCGATTGCACAGTTTCACACACATCGATAAGTGAGACGAACGCAATTAAATAATTTTGTTTATTTAATTCATTTTGATACAACAGACATCTGAATTGATCCGACTCCACAGACGCCGGATATAGTTATTCAACTGCAGCTGGGATGGGTCTTCAAGTAAACAAAGCTGTAAAAACGCGAAGGTACGGATATTTTAAGTTTGGCTACGGAGGACCAAATACTTGCCAGTCCGAAAAATAAGATAGGGAAGAAAACTTATTATAAAAAAGATGATGCTTTCAAAAACGATTATGCCCACCGGTGGAAGCTTGTTCAATGTGTATTCGTTGTCCTATTTAAATCTTATGCAAAGGTTAGGCCAATGCCAAACTGTGTCCAGGTGATGTGAATGTCTTCAGTGTTAATGGAAGTATAAAAACTTTCAAGTTAATAGTATTGATCGTAAGCAAACCGTCAATTTAGTTAACCCACAATTTTACCTTTTTAGTTTAGTCCCAGTCCACAATTAGGTCGATGTCAAGGTCAGTATGAGGTCAGTGGATATAAATGTTTTGATTGTGTTTAAAGACATAATCCATGCAAGTATCATAGCTATAAAGGAAGCAATATTGATGTCATTTTCTGTTATTATAATAGCATATATCCCTTCTGAATTAATCTTAGCCCAAAAGTTTGTCAATGTCAAGGACAAAATGAAGAAAAGGTGGGCGTGTAGACACTAGTTAAAGAAAACATCCATGTATGTTTATAAGCTTTGTATGAAGCATTATTGATATTATACGAAAACTGTCATTTCGAGTTTATCTCTTACGGACGGACGGAAGAACGGACGGGCCAACGGCTCAATTACTTCCTGATCAGAAGATGCTAAGGACTGGTGCAGATAAATAGATAATTTGATAATTGAGATTAATGTATATGATATTTAATTTGCACGAAAACTTTAGTGAACAATAATTTCGGTTGGAATCAATGGTTTTATTTTTATATAAATGACTTACTGTTGCTTATCATGTATTTTATAAGTCCGTTTTGTTTACCTATAAAACGTTTGTACTTTCCACACCTTTTTCCGGTGTGCCCACCAAGAAAAAGAACAGCGAACAACGGGCACAATTATTACATTTAACCTGTATTTGTCCTGAAATAAATTTCAAGTGGGATGCCAAGTCGATCGGACGAGTTAAAGACATTTTTTCAACAGATGTATCTCGATTTGAAGTTGAGACTGTGCTTACGATTGCGTTATTTTGTTCTTGATTTAGGTTTGAACACTGTGGCATTCAGAAAAGAGAACTGCATGGCGTACATAGAAGACGAAAATACATTGGCTTTGCAAGAAATACTGGAGTTGGTGATTGGAGGTTGTAAATTAACTGAGAAAGGTGATCAGATAACATTTTGTGCGACATAGCATTGTGTTTTACATGCAGAAATACTGCTTATACCAAAGTTTAAAACTTCATGATTTCATCAATGTTTCCCTACTTCTCTTTTCTCTGAAATCATTAAAGACAGTACGGTAATATCGGAAAAACGCATTAAGAAGTCGCTTCTCCTTTCGTCTTAAATTTTATAAAGCATGACAAATCGAACAATATATGTACATGGTTAAGTGCTGTATTTAATATTGTATCGTAGGTTTGTTTTCTATATTTAATAAACCTGTAGACACCGAATCAAGTACATCGTCTTTTTTCCAGGTTTTATCCCTGAAAGAACATCCCTTGACTTCCTTCAAGATCGACAGAAAAAGAGAAACGCTGGTTTTCTGAAACGTTTTTACACGAAATGTTACAACGAATGAAAGGTAACAAAGGTCGTGTTCGTCGTAAGCTGTACGCAGCCACTCCCAACTCAGCTGATACAATGTCTCCACGAAGTTCTCGGAGTATACGACAGGAAAACTGGATTTGCAAAATGTATGTTATCTTTTAAATGGTTTGCATAAATATTCGTTTACAATGAACTAACGAGACCATTGGTATCAGGCTTACCACTTTAATTTCTGTGCGATTTTCTTTTAAACCTTGCCACAAATATGCACGATTATGGCGGCTGATTACCTTCCATAGCTTTCTGGCTGGTTGACGTGCTGAATTGTAAGTCACATGCATAATAATTACTTGATCAGCAAGATAAATAAGCATGTCTCTACATTTGGTAGATAAGTGTTCGCAGCCTATTGTTGTTCCCATTTAGCAAACAAGACAAGTATGCAACATGCATTTTTTGCCAGGGTCAAAACTGTAACTTTATAGTAACGCGAATATGTTTGTGCCCAGGAAAGTTCAAGATGCGTTAAGACGTAAATATGGATTTGATCTTAAAATGAACGATGTAGATGTAACATTCTTGCGGCACAACTACGCACTTAATCAAAGCGCTGTAGGTGCTGAAGGCCTGGGGCTAGGTTTAGTGTGACGTAAAATGCATTTACGATGTTTTGTCCGAATTTCTCCCTTTGTCCGAATTTATACGGATTGACCCTAGCGGTTGAGTACAGAATCTCAGAGACTGTAAGACAAGACAATAGTTGTGTATATACTACAGTGTACATAGACGGTGGAGGACAACACGATACTTGTTGTGGGAACGATAACCTTTTGTTCAACTCTACAGATCTGGTAGAGGTTCGTCTACATAGGCGGTGAAGATATACAACAACATGGCCGCAAAAAACTCTTATTGTTGGCGTCAAATAAATCACTTTCAATAGTCTAAAATAGCTTTCTATTACATAATTAACAGATCAGGAAAACACTCATACTTCCTTTGTAATGTGTATATAAAAGAAAATCCACTTAAGCCCAAGTCTCTCTTTTGCCGGTAGAGCCCCGGTCCATCCGGTTTGCTAACGCCGGTCGACCGGCGAGGACCGGGATGATTCGTAGAAATTTTTAACGCAGTCACACTATTTCCCGGTGCCGCCCCGGTTGAAGCCGGTCAACAGCCCGGCAGAATCCCGGTCAACCCGGACTGGCTACGGTTTATTCCGGTGAAGCCCCGGCAGAGCCCAGGTTGTCGCCGGTAGTGCCCCGGTGAAAGCCGGTAGCGTCCCGGCATAGCCCAGGTTGTCGCCGGTAGTGCCCCGGTTGAGCCCCGGTGAAAGCCGGCAGAGCCCCGGTATACCGTAACACCGCCGGAACTCACCGTGTCTATACCGGCATCAGACCCCGGCAGAGCTACGGCAACGCCCCGGTTTTACCCCGGTCGTCGCCGGTAATGCCTCGGCGAAGCCCCGGTGAATGCCGGTGGCGTTCCGGCAGAGCGCCTGTTTTCTTATATACCGTAGCTATACCGGGACTCTAACGGCATTCACCGGGCCGTTGCCGTAGCTCTGCCGGGGTCTATATGGGCCCCAGTCGAGCTACGGTTCCGTCCCGGTTGTTCCCGTCGCCGTCCCGGTGGTTCCTGGTGCCGCGCCGGTCGTTCCCGGTCCTTCCCGGTGACTCCAGGTTCATACCGGAGATATTAAACATTGTAATCCTTTCCCGGTGGGGTCCCGGTTTTCCCCTGTTTATCCCGGTCTTCCTCGATGGAGCCCCCTATTAATACCGGTAAAGCCCCGGTTTACCCCGGTAGATCCCGCAAAGGAGCTCCGCCGGCATCATAGTGAGACTGGGCCTTTACCCTGATAAAGAACGGTGTACAGATTGTGTAAGTTGTCTAACGTAGAACTTTTCGCGCTCGATTTGCGCGCTCGATCTGCGTAGTCAAATATCATATCCGGTAACTTCGTATATTTCTGAGAATGATCATGAATATTTGTTGTTGTTGTTTTTCATTTTATTTTTTCTTGAATGTCTCGTTTACGCAAAATAAAATAACAATATCATAAAATAGGTTTATAAATACCAAATATAATGTCTTCAAAAAATGTATCAAACAAAAATTGTTCTTACCGTCTCCGTAGACACTCGTATCTTTGCGGGCTAGACCGTCAAGTGAGAAATTTATTCTCGCATGAATATGCAAACAATAATAAAAACTATGTCGTAGCCAATGCTAAGCAATTTTGCTTCAATAATATTTTTTACACGTTTTATGACACTGTCATGTTATATAGTGATGTTTTGTATTTACAAGGCGGGTTATTGAGATCTGCGATGAACTTCTTTCATTGCGCATGAATTACCGCCAAGTGGTCAATCGGACTTTTGGGTATTCATCCATTCGTGGGTTTTGGAAGCCAGCCAATTCTGACTGTCTCAGAAATTTGTATCATTGCTATGGCCTTAGGGCTACGCCCCAGGCCAAAAACTTAAATAATTAATATTAATGTCAAAATCCGCGTCAAGTATAATATAATTACCCAAGAAACTCATTTCCGGTAATTGTTTAGGCGCCCATTTCAACAAGCAGCAAAAGTCTTTGGGAGTCATAACTCCACTACAGCTCTCTCTATTCGGATTGAGAACCCTAATTCACTACGCGATTACAGTCTTGTGAACAACGGTTGTCACTCGTTCTTAAGATGTTAATTGGAACTTATTGTTAAGGGACGAATGGATTATTATAAATTAATGTGGCAGTATATTAATTTCTGTTAATAAAAGTACCATGTTATGAGAGTAAGATTCAAAAGATAGGTTTTATAAAATATAAAATTATTGGACGTATTCAACCATCAGATCTTTTTCCTGTGAACAAATTACTTTTACCGTTTCTTTGTGCGTTTTGCTAACATAGATAAAATAGGCGTAGAACTCCAATTCAACGAAGCGTGTGATTCGTAAAAAGTATGCGACCATTAATTAAAAACCAGACACATTGAATAAGTGTTTTATCAATAACTTCAAATATTGGGGTAAACTGTGCAATTGCAAATAAATCATAAAATGAAGATTTTTAAAGTATTCAATCGCAAATAAGGGGAATTCAACAAAAAAATTCCCTAAAAGTTATTTGGATCTTTAATAACATGTGTTCGTTTCGTCGATTGCTTATACTCCTGTTTATTTAGTATTGTTCAATTAGTATTGAACAAAAAGTAAAATTATATCGCAGAATATGTGTTATGTGCAATCATATACATAATAAACATAGACAAATTCAGTTAAAAACGCAAATCACGTGATTATTTGTCATAAAGCTGTTGCCATGGAAGGTTTCGAAAATTGCTTCAGAAAATATCATTCAATATTCTCTGTAAGAACGCTTAAATATGTAGCAAAGCCAACTGACGACACAGCATTTTCTCACATCCATAGTAAAAAACAATGTATGCCAATATTATTGTTTATTATTCTTCAGCCCCGGAGGAGAAAACAGCACATGCATTTTTATTGAAATAGTGAATCTATTTAAATGGAAAGAACACAACGGATGAAGAAAGTCGTCTGTAAATAACATAATGGGTGGACTAAAACCACAAAATCATTTTAAACAACATATTGAGGGAATAACATTACGGTTGGATTAAAGTCCCATATCCGTACTATTTATAAATAAGCATCATATTTAGCGGACAAAATCACAATCTAAATTTCATATATTGTTTTACAAAATAAAGACATGGCATTACAGCTTTGTAATTAGTGTTTGACAAAATTGAACTGGAATTATGAAGTGGATGTGTGGTTGTTTTTTCAGAAATTCGTCTCCACGTATTATACTGTAAACAATAAATTACATTTAATCTGTTTGGCAGACACTCAGCACAGGATATTAGCCTTGTATTTGTTTGGGTATAGAAACATGAAATATGACTTAAATTGTATGTGTTCATTTAATGATATAAATGATTTGATTCGTTCAAAGCGTTTAAAGACACGCGCAATTGCCTTTTTTAAAAGTGCATATCCATGTTTGATAACATTTAAATTGAAATATAAAGTCTTTATAAACAATAAATGGTTTAATGCATGCTGTACATAAAGTAAGTATAAACACCCTGTTTCATGCAGAAGCTGCTGTCAAATGCAACGATCTTTACATTTCAGTCAATGTCGACGTCTTTGTTGTCATCACCAAATACGATTTAGTGGTAGAACAAATAAGATTTTCTACATTTGATCAACAAGAACAAATTACAATGGGACAGTTTCTGGAATTCGAACACCAGGTGAATGAGCATTTCAGCATCTTTGAGCACAAACGCTTCCGCTGGGTGAGCTACGTGGACGGCCATAGCGAAGACAACCTTTTTATCAAGAACATCGCTGTGAAGTTCGTGAGGCAAATGATGCAGCCTCAAATAGCCGAGAATAAGAGCAGCTTAACAAAAAAAATTGTCAAATTTTCGATTGTCATAGGTGTACTATTTGGCATTGCATTGATTTTCAGGCGTCCAAAATGTTTAGAGAGTCTTTACAGTTGGTCACTAAGTTTTGTAACGTAAAATATTGAAATGCAGTTAAATTTGAATTGTGATGTTGTGAGGCTCATTTAAAATTTCGCTTAAAATTTTTGTGAATAAATCTGCATGGGAAAACTGAGAGATTTTCGTGTCCTTAAACCGTTGTGGCACCAGTGTTATGCATTGCATTAAGCGTTCTAATAACCCCAGTTGTATTCCTTCGAGTTTGTATTTGTCATGCACGTGTTGTTGCAAGTTCGATTGCCTTAAATAAAGGACATTAGAGTGATTTTAAGAAAGACCTTTTAATGATGCAACTGGACTTGGGATGTTGAAAAATTGCCCTTTAAAATTCAAACCGTAGTGTAATTTTGAGTTATGAGATTGAGATAGTGTTTGTTAACAAACTGCTTAAATATTATTAAATTATTACTTTTTGTTATATGTAAAAGGAACTGTTCGTTAAATATATATCATTGACCAAGATGCAATATACATGTAACGAGATACAATAACATTATATTGAGAAATCGATTGGCATTTGAGGTCATGCTAACGCATGTATTTAATGTTAGTTTGATTACCGTTATACATATATGTGTTGAGTAAAGTTTAACAAATCACGGGCTATGTTTGTGTATTGTCTGCGTTTGATGCATTGCTTCCTACTGTATTTCCATGTATATTATGATTATGTTTTGGTCGTAGGTACATGTTGTGTAATATATGTATATATATGTTCAAACAGTGTAAACATTTTAAAAAAACAATCTTAGACTTTAGCCCTTTCGACTTCACGTCTTCTTCAGGTTTTTTTGCAGATACGAGTTCACGATTCACCAGCGCGAAGGCACATCGGATACAACAATGTTATTGTTTCCTATGCTATAGCTAAAGCGAGCGCACTAGAGAGTAATGAACTGCTTAGATACACAACAAATCTCACTAATTCAAGAATTCCTTTTGTGGTTACTTATCATCCAGAGTTGCCTATCATGCACTATTTGACAACCACTTGTCCAAAATAATACTATTTAATAATCATATACTTCTGAAGACCAAACAGTTTTAGGGACATATTTGTGCGTCCCAAAATTACACACGAACGAATGAAAACTCTTCCAGGGCAATCAATCCCATGTAACACTGCACGTTGCTTAACATGCAAGATTATGCATATCATGCGCCATTACGTCCATGACGGGTACGCAGAACTGCAAAACAGCAAATGCAGTATACCTCATGACGTGTAATGTCATCAACAAGCAATATGTTGACGAGACAAAATGGTTTCAACAAACGAATAAATGTGCATAGGTCTGAAAAACCCGTAGATTCAACAGCTCCCCCGTTGCACCACATTTTCGCGAACCTAACCACACGTTTGATAAAATTGCCCTGTGCTGTATTGCAGATTAATAAAAATGGTCAGATGAAACACGAAATATTTAAGAGACATACTAGATAACGCGACTCAAAACTCTTCATCCACATGGAATAAATAAAAACGACACATAAATATGAAACACGACTTAATGCCGAAAATTTACTGAAAGTTAAACTATGTAAAAGTCATATCCATATAATATACATTCCGGGCGCCAGTTTATCACTCACAGTTTTAATCAGCAAAACTAAATGAACACAAAACAGATTGGGAGGGCATGCTTATACGGGAGCTGAATGTGTTTAAGTGAGGTTAGTTGGAAATGACTTCCGCCATGGCGTCGTTTTGATGATTTTCGCTAGGGAGTAACTTGTATTTTCACTCGTAGGACACTGTATATTTATTTTTTCCTTAAAATGAATACTCCATTCGAATCTACGGTGTTTTTGTTTCAAGATCGAAGACGTCGGAATAAAAAAGTTATTGAAGAAAAACTGTCCACATATTTGTTGTTTACTTACATGACATAGTAACTTGATGTACATCAGTTTTTCTTATAATACGTACTATTTCGCATGTGTATTGTAAAATATAACAAAAATCACATTTTTTGACCTGACTTTCAAAAGACAAAGCTCTTTCATATGTTAAAGGGTTTTACACGAAATATCTACCCATCTTAAAAAATGTTATGCGTGTACCTCAATATTATAGTTTTATCGCTTGTTATGTACTGAAAAATAAACGTTTTCTTAATCTTATGTATCATTATAGTAATACTGTACGAAAAACCTGCCGATCAACCGAATCATATCAAATATTTTTAAGACGATTGGTTGTTGGGTGGCTGATATACGATATAATAGAATGTTTATCAGCCCTTTTCAGTAATATTTTAATAAATTTAATGTATTTTATGGCGTGTCTTTCCAAATGAGACAGGTCTCAGAGGTAAAAAGTGCATCTTTTGTGGCAGTATATGTAATTAGGAATTTAAAAAAAAATAGAGGGCGACTGAGATGCCATTTGCCAATCATAGACCACGCGAGTTTAAATTTAGAATATGCCAGAAAGAATCCGTCAATAGCAAATAAAGACACATGAACCAAATAAATTGTACAGCTGTTGTTTGAAGTGCTTCAATAGGATTTACAAAGACAACTCTGACATATAATTGCTATTCTTGCTTCTGAATTACACTTTCCGTTCCGTATATATTATCATGCTAGTTTCCTAAGTCTTTTTATATTAAATAAACCATTTTATGTTTTATGTCATTTCATCCCACGGTGTCTCTGCATACATTTTTAACTGTACTCAGCACTTACATAGATGATAAAAAATTCATTTGGGTCGCAATCCATTCGTTTTTCATACGACACATTAACATTACTTAAGATTAGCAGGAAATCTTAGGAACAAACGAAATAATATATCTAGGTGAACCAATACTTAATTTCTCAAATACAACAGTCTTAATTTATATGTATTCACATAAGTATAAAAAAATATATATAATACGTGTATATATTACTTCTTCTGAACTATCGTGTGTTGCATTTAGACAAATATCTCTATCCACTACAAATTCACTTTTTGCGATTATAATATATTCACCAACTACAGCACTTGTTTAAAAGTATGTCGTCCAACATGTGTCACATCAAAGTTACATACATGTATCAGTATCGTTGTGGCAATAAGCGTTAAATCTCATTATTTTCAATAAACAGTTAATATTGAAGTTTGCAATTAAAAAAAACTATCCACTGATATGCAACTTATGAGCTTCTCAGTTAATCCGAATCGCAATAATGGTAGTATATTTGTCTCATCAACCTCATAATAGACAATCCCTTAAGGTGGCAATATACAGGTTTTTTAGTCTCGGCTAATCTCGTACACAAGCAGGAGTTAACCACTGTCTGAAAACTGGTCACCTCGCAAATCTGAAAATAAACCAAGCACATTTCCAGAATTGTTGAGGGTGTGCCTTCTGAAAAATCAGTAACATTCAAATCAAATGAGTTGGGGCAAAATGTTTTATTATTGATTATTTCAAATCAAAACATCAGAATTCTGTGTGTTTCCGAGCATTTTTAAGCCAGTTTCAACAACAAACTGCCACTTTCCTGCACAAGCAAGGTGCCTGGAAACCATGTGTTACATTGGTAACATACCAAGTACTAAACAGCAATGGAGAAAATTGGGGGTCAAAGGATTAGATTTTTTTGTAATAGTTCAATGTCCGTACGCCCTTTCAAATTTCTAACAGAAATACTGACCGGAGCAAGCATTACACCTGTCTTCGAATTGCATTGATTCTACTTCCTGTATGCAGCTATAGTTACCATACCAATGTTTTGGTAACTTACAAACATCCAAGAAAAATCACCACAACTCAAACCTGACATTCATTATTATTTAGACACTCAAAATTGTGCTTACTTGAGCATTGTTCTCTTTATTTTGAAATTTGACCCCGGGGCCAATGCGCATTGGTGGCTAAAAAGTGTGGTGTGCAGCCTTAAGGGCCAGCATAGTCTTAGAAACTGCAGAAAATGACTTGTTTTCTTAAAATTTGGACAAAAACAAGCAAATATAATACATTTTTAACCAAGTCTGAAGGCTTGTCTGTTATTTACAAAGCGTTTAATCCGACCCCTGTTTTCTCTTTCTTTCTATGCCATTTTCTGGGTTACTGTAGAAGTCATTGTAATGAAAAGCTACCTCACAGAAACATATTGCAACAATAAAATGAAGTCTTAATCACATTGAGATGACAAATGGTAGTGCAGGTGACTTGGTCAGCCTCTAAATCATAACTTTATCAAAGAAGCAACACAAAAGCACTCAGTTTTGGACCAATAAATACTTTTCGTTGCTTAGATTTTTACATCTCTCCCAACAAATGCACATGTTTTTGCTTAAAATAATAAACATATAAATAAATTGCATGCTTAGCATGATCTTGAAAGGCAAGTTAAGCATTTGGACCTTTAACCTGTTGTAAAAACTCAACATTAAAGGCCCCAGTGTACTAATCCCTTAAACAAACACATGCAAGGGAGGTAACCCAATCATAGAATAAATAACTGGGGCTGACATTTTGAGGAAATACCCTTGCGATAACACTAACGACTGCCTTAAAATTGACATCTGAGATAAATATTAACCCATATATCTTGGAAACAGAAAAATTATAACTTCTTGTAAGCTCAGATCATTGTAAAAAGGCATTCAATAAAGTGAGGCATTTACCAGAGTCACTTCTTCACAATAACTTCTTATTTGCTTATAAATAATATCAGTTGAATTGTGCACAATGGCGAAAAGTAATTCAAGGCGCAATTATAGATTAAACAAAGCACGCAGGGCATTTTGGTTTAGACCAGGAAACACATTCCGCCAAACAGTATAAAGAAGTGAAACTCCAGCTGCTGGAGCAGTATTGAATTCTTATTATATACGATTAGTTGGTCCTTTATTTCACAGGAGGGAATCCCGTATTTTTTTTTGTATTTTTTTTTTAACTCGAACAATTTTTAACGAATCAACTACACACCGGTTGTTTTCGAAAGCTTATAAAATAATTTATCAGAAAAAATTAACATCAGTACCATTGCTCCAGCAGTATTTCGATAACAGCCCTCAGAAGTTGACACTCTTCCAAAATCGTGTTTTGTCGGACACAAATGTGTCCAAATAGAGATTTTCCATGTCGATCACTTTTAAGAGCTAAAACTCAATACCCAAGTCATTAAACGGTAGATAAACAGCACCTGTATGCACATTTAACATTTTTCAATCGGTTTCAATACCCATTGTTATCGAAAAAGTATGGTAAACACCATTTTATCACGTCGAAAATTCGCGAGTACAAAATCTAAACAGAAAAATTCTATTTTGACTCTGGGAAACCCTTTGATGACGTCAGAGATTTTGTAAACACAAAATAAGATTGGTCGGTTTTCATCATTTCTCACTTACCTTTTTACGGAGATCCTCTGGAAATTCCGCCCAACCAATAAAAAGAACGCATGCGAACTCATTGCTTTATCGAATTACGTCAGAGGATTCCCGTACTTCCTTCACAAATTAAACCTCTTGGTTGTTTACTTACACATCAGAGTGAAAAACACTTTTGATGGTGTGCAAATGACTATAAAATGTATTGTTATCGATTCATTCATGTTTATTGAACGGGAAATAACCGTTTAAATGACGAACAGTATTGTAATCGTTGTGTTTCTGCTGTTTGAAACGATCGGAAAATGAAGCTTTATTGTACATATTTGTGTCCGACCAAAAATTTTTCCTTCAGTGTCAACTGCTGAGGGCTGGTATCGAAATACTGCTGAATCAATGGTACTGATGTTGTTTTTTCTGATAAATTATTTTATTACCTTTCGAAAACAACCGTTGTGTAGTTGATCCGTTAAAAATTGTTCGAGTTACATGGTTTACACTAAAGATGGTGTAGTTTTTCAGCAAATGAAGTTGCACTCCTTGTTTCTATTATAGCATATATACACAAAAAATATTTAAAAAAATAAGGGATTCCCTCCTGTGCTTTATTTAAGGCAAGTGGCCGATTGCCAAAACAGTACAAAACGGCTCTAAATAGCACAATACAAAACAACATAAGCACATACAAAAATAAAACTGGGGTCACCGCCTTGGAACGGTCAATGCAAAGCATTGGGGGGTTTAAACCGGTTTTAGAGCGCTCGACCTCACACTTGGCCCAGCAATATTCATGATACATTTAAGCCAAAATTTACCTGGCCCCACTGAAGATATCGCTGTACCATCAGTACCTGCAACGGAGCGTCTTTCTGCTGAATAGGCTGTTGACGTACTTCACGCTTCTTTTTCAGGGACTACCGTGCCTTACAAGCTACGACCAAAGGCTGAAATAAACGACATTCCAGACTGCACTAGTGTTGATGAGAATTTCATTGTCAATATGCAGTGCTTAAGAAACATTATACAACAGGTACATCAGCAAAACTGCAAAAATTCAATGGTTTCCGTGAGTGTTGTGCACCGACGTGGACTAACTATTTCTATCTGTGCGGAATACAGTGGCTGCCATTATAAATACCAACCAATGGAGCTATCAAATACAATAAAGAAACTAAGGGGACCAGGTGCTGGTGTCCTAAACGAAATGATTTTGCTGCCAGTGATGAAATCCAAAATGGGGATGGCTGATGTGTTACTGGTGTTGTCATGCTTGAACATCAAGCCTCCAAGTGACTCACTTATGCAAAAGGAAATGAACTTGATGTCTGACAAGGCAACAACAGTCAACGAAGACGAAATGTGTCAAAAGCAGCATTATGTCAGTCGCATTCTAACACTGTCAGGAAAAGACAACTCTGCTGATGTTCAGTTTGACACATCGTTTTCATGCAGACCGCAAGGTGGTGCAGAAAAAGCAAAGCAGAGTTTTGCTCCTCTTATCGAACACAATACGTCAAAGAAATTTGTCCTGGCAGCATCAATTTTCAGCAAATTTTGCAATAAAAAAGCCTGCACACATGAGAATTGCTCAAAAACACTGGCTTCAGACAAAACGATATCGTCAACCGAACGAAATTCCCTGCATACTAACCTGAACAGTGTCCTGAAGCGACGCGTTTTGAAGATTCGATCTGTGACGATAGACGCAAGCAGTCAAGTGGCGAAAGCTCTGAGAGACTACAATATAGAGAATAAAAGTTTATAAAACAAACATGAAACATTACCATTGTTTTATTGACAAACTCAGAACTCAGGAGAAAAAAATCCGGAATATCAACTTAAATTCAAAACTTAAGGCTGGGCAAAACAAGGCAATTTTCCTGAAATCACTTGCAAGTGGAATTCGTACCCGTGCCCGCATGGAGCTGACAAACCTTAAATCCATAAGAACTAATGAGACCGAGTTTATTGAGCGTAGCACCAAAGCTCTCGAAAACATAGTTGCCTGTTTCGCGGACTCACATGTTGCATGCTCTAAGCAATCGACTGTCTGCCAACATCATCTTGTGCACTATGGAAAGTACGGTGTTAGACATCTACCCTACGGACAACACCTTACCCTGTCAAAAGCCGATCATGAACACTTTTAACCCAGAAACTTTAAGATCAGTTAAAGAACTTTACAGCACAAATCAATGCGAAAGCATGCACTCGGCAATTTTCAATTATGCTCCAAAGTTTACATGCTGGACGCGAAACTTCTCGGGACTATGCCACTCAGCAACACATTCACGAACAATGGGTCGAGGACGGGCTACATTGATACTAGCAAGGGCTGTTGGCATTTATTTGAAGAAAAACTCACAAATGTACATGAATTTGAATCGAATCGACCAAAAAACCAGTACCATTCCCTGTGAAAGAAGTCGCATGCATACAAACAATCTCGATACTTCCTACGGGAAAAAGTCTCAAATCGACCGCTGTTACCGGAGTCCCTGTACTCGTGTGAGCCGTCAACTTCATGCGAGGACCATTCATATGGCATTAAATACTAAATGTGTTATAAAATGCCTTTGCGTTTGCCGGGAACAATGTTAACAAGATTGTTATGTGTCATAGGTTTTAAACAGTACTAAATGCTGTAGAACGGCCATTTTGACTCATCATTTTGATTGTGTTCTTATATTGTTTGCTGTATTTTTGACAGTATATGAAAATAAAGTTATTCTTAACCACAGAGTAGTAAATTTTCCATCCCGGCTACAAATTTAACACATACTTTATACAGAGCTGTTCGAGAATTGCAGATACCGGTAAACATGATTCCGAAATACCTCCCCTGATTAACAATAAGTATTGGTCATACAATGGTGTTATGGGGCAAACACTCTGTTAAGAAACAAAACCTAAGGGATAAATAATTAAGCAAAAGCATATTTCATGGGTGATCATTTTCATAATTTGTTGTTTTACCTTAAGGTGGCAATATACAGTTTTTTTAGTCTCGGCCAATCTCGTACACAAGCAGGAGTTAACCACTGTCTGAAAACTGGTCACCTCGCAAATCTGAAAATAAACCAAGCACATTTCCAGAATGGTTGAGGGTGTGCCTTCTGAAAAATTGTTAACATTCAAATCAAATGAGTTGGGGCAAAATGTTTTAGTATTGATTATTTCAAATCAAAACATCAGAATTCTGTGTGTTTCCGAGCCTTTTTAAGCCAGTTTCAACAACAAACTGCCACTTTCCTGCAAAAGCAAGGTGCCTGGAAACCATGTTTTTACATTGGTAACTTACCAAGTACCAAACAGCAATGGAGAAAATTGGGGGTCTAAGGATTAGATTTTTTGCAATAGTTCAACGTCCGTACGCCCTTTCAAATTTCAAACAGAAATACTGACCGGAGCCAGCATTACACATGATTTCGAATTGCATTAATTCTACTTCCTGTATGCAGCTATAGTTACCATACCAATGTTTTGGTAACTTACAAACATCCAAGAAAAATCACCACAACTCAAACCTGACATTCATTATTATTTAGACACTCAAAATGGTGCTTACTTTAGCATTGTTCTCTTTATTTTGAAATTTGACCCCGGGGCCAATGCGCATTGGTTGCTCAAAAGTGTGGTGTGCAGCCTAATCGATAAACTTACCGCCGCCATATTGGCTATCACGTGACCCGCAGACATTACGGTACTGAAGAATTAGGCAGATTACAGCGTAATAACAAGCTTCTTTTCAATAAACAGTATTAATGAATTCGAACAGTCGGATTGAAAACAATTGAAACATGAAACAAAGTGTCGATATGTATAACATCGTTAATCGAAAGAAGTTTAATAAGAAATATACACGATAGATTGTTAAAATATTTGTCTTTTCAAAAATATTCAGTGACAACAGGTAATGTTTAAGGCTGAGTTAGCATTTTTAAAGCAAACCTGTCAGTAATGCCTTAGCCAACAAAAACTTTCTTTACGGGATGTTATTATTCCAGGATAATTATAAAGGTTATATCAATATCTAAAATCTGAAGTAAACGTAAAAACACAAACAAATACGTGATGTGTTTGTTAATTAATTACGGATTATCAATTTAAGTAAGATAATAGTCTTGAAGAACATCTGCGAAAGAGGAATGAACGCATTCGCTCAATGGTTAGCGATGTACCAAATGTGGATCAAAAGCGTTTATGGGTATGCCCGTGACACCACAATTCGCACACGTGTAGATACCGTTGTAAGATAAAATATCACGCGTCACCTTCAAATAACATGTAATATGACAAGACCTAATTCATGCTGAGTTGTATTTCTCTTTTAAAAAAATTCAGATGCACCTTGTTTCTATTAATCACACTAATTGGATGATCGGATCGATAACAGAAACTATTTAAATCTTCAAATACATTCGATATAATTATTTCGCTTCCCTGTTTTGGTCTTCAGTACCGTAATGGCGGCGCGTGTGAATATTCAGGCATGTTAATCCGGGAGTTACCAATTTCTGGGATT
Organism: Dreissena polymorpha; assembly: GCF_020536995.1. NCBI lineage: Eukaryota > Metazoa > Mollusca > Bivalvia > Myida > Dreissenidae > Dreissena > Dreissena polymorpha. The sequence goes on from NC_068364.1 coordinate 64,563,603, forward strand.
ATTTAGAGTATCAAACCGGCTTTACCCTCTTATGTTTTTCATGACACTAATATTGCACGTGTATGTCATTGTTTTCTGTATTAAACTGGCGTGGTCCTTTTGTTTCACTTTCTAGAGCGGTTAAAACTTACTAACACTTTCTTGTTTAAAATTGGCATTCTCAACGTCTACAACTGGCATTATGTTCCCTGACAATAGTAAGCCCCGTATTCTGTTTATTAAACACAGTATTCTGTTTAAGGCATATTCAAATATAAGTATGTTCATTTGTGTTAAAATAAACATGTACAAATTGTATTAATACGACCGTCAAATGCCTTATATTACGCACACCAGATGTTAGCGTTAAGTATGTGAGGACACATTTAAATCAATGTTTATGTCACTTTAGAGCTAATGACTAAACCTAAACAATTCCCCAATGTTACATACTGGGTCAACTTCATAAGAATAAAACATGTCAACTCTTGACCTCTAATGAGAAAAAGTTCTTCAAAACATTCGCTACAATGCGGAGTTCCTTCACGACAGTTATTTCGTGTGAAACTTTGTGTCATAGGTATTAGCTGTGTTTGTCGTTTGAAAGTCAGGTCCCAAAATATACTCAAAGGAATGTCAGTTCCAAAAAGGGGGTTAAGCCATTATAATTCGGCATTGATGAATTACTAGAGATAACAACGCATCGAGAAAATAATCGTGATTTATATTATATTTAACATGCGCAAATACAGTTTATTATAAAAGAAAATGATATTCGTAAATCCAAAATATCAACGGTAAAGTAATTAAAAAACACATTTGAAAACGGTTTTCTTTCAATAACTTTTTTATTGCAACGTCTTCGATCTTAAAGCAAAAAAACGAGGGAAGCACAAACACCTTAAAGCAAAAAGGCGTATTCATAGAAAACAATATAAATATATAGTGGCTCATCGGGTGAAAACGCGCCCGACTATGCGAAATTCGCGAAAACGGATCCATTTTGGAAGTCAGTTCCAACTAACCTCACTAAAACTTAATGACGTACAACAAAGGTTCGTCATAGACAAATCACATAAATCATTAAAATACCTACTTAATTTTCACCTGATAAGCCTGCCTGGCAACGTCTGCTGAGGAGATCGTTGATACTATTTAAATGGTTCTTCCTGTTCGAGTTCGTTTTGAGTAAAAACAAATAATAACGCCAATATAATCGTTCCAAAAAGCATGTTCTATCATACTTATGTTTTATTCAGTCATGATTGTAAAATAGTATTTAATCAATTGCATAAATTGTCAATAAAAACGATGATTATGTCAACCTCCTCTTTACGCGCTTATATGAATTCCACCACTTTATTGCCAACCAGTGGACGGACAGGTGCGCGTGACGTCACTCGTCAACTGGTCTATAGGATTCCCGATTCACATGGCAACAGTCAACATTCTGATAATGCATACACAAACTACCACTTGCTCATTTGTTGTGTCCACCGACAACATTGCATTTCGTCAGCGACACTGTCCCTTGTCGACATTCTTGTTTTAACAGATGGTCTGCAATTGTGTTAAGAATTTGGAATTTGCGGGGTCTACATTTAGGATCCGTCATTATTTGACAGCTTTGCACATTCGCGAAAAATTGTACGAACGAGACAACATTTTCAGTATGTGACAAATTCAAACAATCACTTTTTTTTACTTAAAAACTAATACAAATACGCATTTATGAATCGTTTTCAATGTAATGTCTTAATATCAACCATTTCAACGCGTTATGCATCTCACGAGACTGAACTATTCATTGAAATCGTGATTCTGTCCTTTGACTCAAAACGCGAAGTTTGTCATCGATGCAAAAAGCTGCTTTTAATATAACTTTAATAATTATTTTAATTTAATTAAAACACAATAATATCGAACATGATCATCATAAAACTTTTTGCTCTTTTTTGTTGAGTCTAAGCGAATATGTATAAATTATTGCCGATTATCATGAACGATATCGATTATTCAAGCAAAACAAAATTAGCCCCTCCCTCTGCAGGTCAAATTGTATTGTACGCGTCTTTGTTCAAAGATAAGAGTACCAAATTCTCATTTGTGGGTAATAAATTTTGTATCAAAATTGAAGATTGACTGTCTATTTTTAGAACTATGTTGCAATTTTGTTTGGTCCATTGTAAGTTCTTATATTAAATGTCAAAGTAAAGTGTTATTTTCTCGGCGTCGGGTGGTCCTACGTCAATTATGAAAACATTGTAGTTAAGTTCATTCACATTTAAACAAGATCACGTCAATTTTATTAATATTCATGATTAAACAGCGTATTTACGTATCATTATTAAATCATAATGAAATGAAGTTTATATGCATAGAAAGATTTAAAAAAATTATTTTCTTTTTTTTTCTTCACAAAATGAAATAATGGTTTTATGATCACTTAGAAAGAGTGGTATATATTTTTTTGTTTTTCTGCAGTTGGTCTTATAGGAAATCGATTTTTTTAAATATGCTAATTAATAGTATCAGCTGCGTCTTTGCGATTGCATCTATTTGGTAACCTGCCACTGTGACCGCGATAATACTACGTGATTATAACGTAGCACACAGTAGATTAGTTTCATTATGCAAAAATGTGTAAAGGATACTCTTCCGCGACGCGAAATCTTTCTCGGCGCGGATGCGGGTTGCGTGTAAAACTATTGCATCTCAAAGTAAACACTATACAGATACAACAGTTTGCCTTCAATCCCCGAGTGATTTGGTGAACAGTAGTACTCTGCATACTGATTTTCAATCCACCACTATTAACCTAAGTTGTTCTTGCGAAACAACTAAAAAACGAGACCATATGCCATAAATTCACTGCAAATGTTAATATTTATTCGTTATATCGAGATAATATATATCCCTGGCGCCAGTCTATAACGTATCTTTTTATTACGGGAAATAAATAAAGACAATTAAATAAAACGACAAATCAATATAACACAAGAGAGAATGCTAAAATAATCCAGGCCATTTCTAGTATCTAATCGATATAATCAACATCCCGGACGCCAATCTTTATCACACAGTTTAAGTTAGAGGAACGTTGTTTCATGTGACTGCAGGTTTTAACAAGACAATGGTCCGATTGTGCATTCGCACTGATCAATCGTGACTCATAACTGTATAAACCCCTGAAGAAGACGCTTTAGCAATGCCTTTATCGGTTCACTTTATATTAAAATTCTTTTATAATTACGTGTGTAAATGCGTGCAATACATTTGGGAATTATTTGATATGTTATTATAACAGTCATTGTTATGTTCATAGAACAGTCGCTAAGCTAAAAGAAAATGCCCAATTGCATTTGAGATATATTGTAAGATCACTGAGGCAATGTCAATTTTATTCTTCCTCAACACAAACTTCATACAATTAATTTACTGGTATATATCAAATCTATATACATAATTATATCAAAGACGTAGAATCAAATTTGTTTTATTTATGAAATACAAAAAAGTGGTACGCAGTCTTTTTTATATAAACTGTGGCTGATTGAAATTTTAAATAGAACACTTTGAGCTTGGCATATTTTTTTCTTAATATTTCAACATATTTTCACAAATGTTGACAAAGAGACCACATCCTTTTGTCATAGTTACACGTTGCGTTAGATCCCATGTTTGTAAAATGGTTATTTTTCAACTCAATTATAATTAATCAGTAGTGTTTTGATAAATTCCAGAGTTAAATGTTTGTGTTGGTAAAAAATGTTGCAATTCTCTGAATTTTAATTAAATTAATTGATTAAGTGATTTTTATAAATATTTTAATTTATGATAAAATTATTGTTATTGTACACGTGCATTTACTAGTGTGATGATTTATCCTTAATGAACACGCCTCGGTATTTATTTGACGCGCATATGTTAATGTATGTATAATTTGTGAACCGTAGTTTTGTTTCTATTAACGCTGATAAATGATATTTTATGAAAATGAGTAGAGGCTTGTGCTGGTGAGAAGAAGTTAGAGAGATAACATACAAGAAGAAGGCGAAGACACGTGTATTAGAGGTTGAAAATGGGGTCACTGTTAAGGAATGAAGACTGAGAAACAGGAGAAAAGTGAGGAGATAATAATGCGAGAGTAAGGATGTGGTGCAAGTATATGTCATAGGGAGAAAGGTGGGAATGAGGTGCGCGAAAAGATTGTTAGGGAGATAGCGGGGACAGTAGTTAGGAGATGTAGAAGTGGAAGAGTGAGGAGATAAAATATTTGTAGAGAGAGATTTGAATGAGGAAAGAAAATAAGATAAATCAGAAAATATAAAGAAGGAAGGAGAAATGAGAGATGATGAAAGAAGAGACCAAGAATGAGAGATAAGTAAAGATAAGTAAAGATGGAGGAGAGATGAAGGAGTAGATAAGAAAAGGTAGAGAAGACTGAGGAGATAATATATTTGAGATCATAATGAGCGATATGAATAGAGATTGTTTATAAATAACAGACAGTATATATTTTTACCTGCTTTATGGCGGTTCGGTTTATCAAATGCAGATCAATGCAACACTGGGGTGAAACAATTCCAAACCGATGGTCTAACATTTCTATTTGAAGTTACTATACAGACCGTTATGCAAATGCACAATGCATCCTAAATTGTTTAGCGTAAAAGGTGCAAAGTTTTTCATTGGTTGTTGTCGACACCAACGTGTCTCTTAGTACACATGTCATATTTTATGTTCTTTAACTTTCTTATGTTCTAGTTCTTATATCGATCACTCATAAACATTGGAACAAAATAAAGCGTCGCTTTTTATATGAGGCAACAGGCGTAAAAATTTGCATTGATCTTTGGTAAATACACACACTTGATTGCATGACTAATGCACATTTACAATAAGTCGAATGGTAATTATGCTGGTTGCAAATACGTTGTGTTTTTTAATTTAAAACAGACAGAAAGGGTTTATATGTACATCAAACTAACATTAATCAGGTCAGGTGACATGACTTTGGGTTAGACATTACTCGGAAATATGTAGTAACTGGATTTCCAACATTTCACCCCTCATCATGTTTGGATATATGAATCTACGGTATCTTTATCGTTACAAAATTTATTGTATAATATATTGAACATGTTATTTAAAGGACAGTTTAATGTGTAATAATATAATTTTCCGTTCCGTTGTTTGCAATAAGTTTCACCCAAGACCATATAAACGTTAAGACTGCAATTAGTCACACAGAAACACATATGGTAATTCACATCAAAGGTTTGTGGTTTTTGTCGTAGCTGTCTATTCACACTTTTGATAAGATATTTTGCAATAATTTATGCTGCCGCAAAATTGAACGCAAATTGAATTTGGCAAAGTTTCTAAATTTATCAATTGCAAAATTATTGCAATTGTTAAAGGAATACTTATAACGGTTGCAAACCTTTTGAGGACTAATTATAAATGTAAGTATTTTCAATGAACAGGCGATTGAGTAAAAGCAAAATTGATAGAGCTTTTATTTACTTTTTATTGTATAATTGTGAAAGCTCTGGTTGGACGTCCCAAACAAATTGTATCCAGTGAATTAATCAGTCTAACAATAATGTGCATTATTGTTGCTCTATAATACACATGTGTATTTAAACAAAAGCAAGTAATATGAAGTAAAAGAAGTACCGTAAGGCATCAAAATCGTATTCATTTTGCATTCTTTTATTTGCGTATCTTGACTAAATTATTTGCGGTACTAATGTCACTAATCACATGCAGTATATTACATTATGGGGTTCTAAAAGTAACTAACGATCAAAATGGCCCTCTTGTATTGTATTTAGAGCATACCACTAACGTATTTATTTCAACGCAAAACGTAAATTGTCTTTTTGGAGACTCTTCCCGTTTAACTTTTATTAAACACAAGTCTTTTTACGCGTTACTTTTCGAATAATATGAAAATGTTGATCATGAAAATTCGATAACCAAATCGTTTAGTTAATTGATAAACGGCAAGAACCAACTCCATACACCATGTCAGTGTGATTTCTTTTATTATTCCGCAATATAAGTAAGTTTTATGTTCGCAGCAATAAAAAATATATTCGCTGACATGATCATAAAAACATACTTAAATATATTGACAACATTATACAAGTTAGATTAAATGACTTCACAATTAGTAATAATAAATACCAATAAAATAAATCATATACTTAATACAGTAGAGGATGATTAAAGATTAATGAATATATAAATTTATTTAAGGACATGTTAAATCAGAGTTCGCATGCTTTATTGAATATCACGCAATATGCAAATAATTGACTTATATAATAGCCTGAAATGTCAGGGTTTGATGTAAGGAATATTATTTTGCAATCGTGTTAACGCGTTATAATAGTATCACGTGTTATAATATTATCACTCTGTAATAAATATGGTATTTTTGAATGCACACAAATCTGAAATATAAACCGATTTAAAATAGAAACGAAAACTTAAGCTGCACAAGCGGGAGAAAACCTTACAAAAGCTTGAGGTCTTTTATTTATAGCAAGAGGCACATTGCCAAACAGACTGACATACGCCTCCATAACACAGCATGAAGTGACTCTACCACGACCTGTAGACTCAGAAGACTGGAAATATTGCAACATTAAGTACATTTACTTGGATACGAACTATTACATTCTCGTCCACATACGAATTCGAATGAAATAAGCTGGAGTCTCAAGAGTATTCATATGATTGCTTATTATGTAAAAAGTGATAACACGATGAATATATGGTGACACAATAGCCTACACAGAGCCATGGTCAGAAAACAACCACATACACGCAGATATGTTAAAACAATGTGATTGCATCATTTATCAACCGATGTGTGTTTCGCAAGACATGTATATAGAGATTAAAGTACCCATTACGAGCAATCGAATTATTTCATTAATTTGTTTAAGTATGTACATGCTACGCTGTCAACCGAATACATTTAAACCATTTGTTACGGTGTATATAATATAACAAGGTCAACTGTCTATGTTTTGGTCGTATTAGATATCCATATCTTCCTTTGGTTAGCTGGTCCGTTTTCTTTTTCTGGAAGGAGTGCTATCGATGACACTTTGTTCATTGATTGCCTGTACCTAGTTAAAAAGACGGAAGCCTATTTTATTGTAAGTAGTGAAATGTGTATAAAGTCTAAACAAGCAAAGTGTTTCGTCATCTGATAAACATAATATTATACATACAATACCTTAATGCGTGTAACCTTTTTATTAGAAAAACATATTAAAAAAACACAGAAATTTACATTTATTATAAAAGCAAAATGTCTTAGTATTAACGTCTGAACTTCAGTAATGTTAAAAGCATTATTTAGTTTAGTTTAAACCTATTTATTTTAGCTCGATTGCATAGAAAGTAATTCCTACTTATTTGAAATGCTCTCGAGTCCGTTTCCTGGGCCTAGAACCAGTACTTGGTGTCTATATGTGAGATCGAAAGAACGCTCCCACAGCGGGGATCGAACCCGTGTTCTCCCGGTCGCTAGGCGGACACCATATCCATTACACCACGGCGACCTTTGAAAAGCATTATTTCCATCTAGATATTATAGTTAAATAGCACATTAGAACGAAAATGTGGACGTGAAATATGCCTAATGCACATGTAGAGTTTTAAAACGTATAGGCTGATATATTTGTTTTACACGGAAGCATAATTTTATATGAAAACCATTTACGAAATAAACACGTACATACCTCCTTTTTCAAAATGAATTATGTTTATTGAAACCAAATAAAGAACATAAACGGGAAAAACGAAAGAAACACGAAAACAAACAGTCAATAGTACCTTCTATACACAAGAAGAGCAACAATGACTACGACAGCAGCTACAGTCATCGTCAAGCTACCAGCAATGATGCCAATATCTAAAGTAATCAATAGAGACACAAATGCATACATCTTTTAAATACACAGTTTCACTGACTGGATGGAAAAAAGAACTCACAGATCACTAAAATATAGTTTTTAGACATGAAATTGTAATATAGATATGTGAAATTTAATATGCGATCATTATACAGCTTTTGAACACTAAGGTGATATATTTGGACGAATACACAGCTGACACACCCTATTGGAGGAGCCGATTTTTTCGTGAACGGTACTTTCTTTCGGAGTAGTCTCGGACATTATCGTGTTCTTATTATGAGGCTCTCCAATAAGGAATATATTGTATGAACGAGTATCGTGAAATATTTGACAGTCAAGTGGTACGATTGATGACAGCTTATTGAATGATATAAATAGGTTTTTTATAAATATAGATATGATTTGTCTGCAACACTGTTTATAACAGTTATCGAAAGCTAACAATAGTAAGTACAAATGACGTGCCATTTAGAACACGATGGTTTTCAGGTTTAACCCTTTCAGTGCGGGAACCGAGTTGTGAAGGCCTTTGCAAACAGTTTGGATCCAGATGAGACGCCACAGAACGTGGCGTCTCATCTGGATCCAAACTGTTTGCTATTCTGATAGTATTCTTTGAAAAAAAATCGAAGAAAATGCTAATTTTACAAATTCAGCAGACGACATTTAAGCAGACGAAAAATTTCCCAGCATGCAAAGGTTTAAGTTGTTCCTTAACAATTTAAATATACTTAATTTACTTACAAGATGCGGCTTCTTGTATAAGGTCATTGGTTTTGTCACCTGTAAACGCATACAAATCGGTTATTGCTTTTTGAGTTAAATGGTATTTTAAGTCTCAAGAAGACGTTGTATTTCAAGTGTAATCATGAAAGGTAAACATTTACAAGGTTCTTAAATATAAAAGAAAATGAACAGTTTGCTTTCAGAGCATGTTTTTGTGTTATGCTACCTTTGCAGTCGGATTGAGATGTAGAGCCTTCGCCTATCGTCGTATAACCGTATGGGCATGAGATACAACTGGCTTGACCAACTTCATCTTGGTACTGACCAACCGGACAATGGCTGCATTGGTCATCGTTTTTGTATGCCCCTTTTCCACAAGGGACTGTTAAAATAGACGAGGTATAACAAGTATCTTTGATTGGAATGTAGAGTAATAAAATCTAACACTGTGGCAGCTAGGTGTCATTTATAGTAAATTTCACCATTACGAGTTACTAGTTACAAAATCGTCACAGTAAATTGCGTCACGTTTATATTTATTTATAGGAATTTTGAAAGTTACAAAATCTAACATGCAATCTCATCAGGTAAGTTTTGAGATTGTATTTTAGAACCATAATTTTGTAAGTCAATCTTATTCAAAATCAAATAGCGTCTGAGATCGAAAAGCACATACTAACCATAAATTAATGCGTTAAAAATTGAAATTGTCGCTATTTACCAAACATGACATAGTTCAGGGTACAAGTTAGGTTCTTCGACTATTTTTGGCAAAGTCATTTAAATATTAAGGGATGCTACCCTTTCTTGCTTACGTAATTTGCAATTAGTAGTCTGATTCTTTTATCGCTTTTTCAGTCGTTAGTCAATAATAATCCGGAGCGGTCGTGAGTTTTCATTTAAGGTAAAGCCAAACGTATTCGGCAAAGATTAAACATTTACTTTACTCGTGTTTTGTTTTGTTTGTATTTCTAACCTCAATAAGCACGTATTATTTGAGCCTTACAAACTAAACAAATCATACTCTATTAGTTAACGTACCAATAAACTTTTTATTACAAAATAACACACTATACTTATTTAGCCGTATTGTTCTCTTTATTTTTCATAAGTCTACGAGTTATTCGGAGTTAATCATATCGCGTACATCATATAGATATTTGAAATTCCGTCATTATACATCATATCACTTATTTTACTGAATAAATATATGTATTATTCACTTACTGCAATAGAAACTTCTTGCCACATCGTTTCCACTGCATTGTATATCTCCAGACAAGCTCATCCCGGTCAGGTCTACTTGGTACACATCATCTAGTACGGTCACATTTAAGACCCCTTCTATCGCTGATTCATATATCGCCAAAATCGTATCATGTAGAGTATTCATTGAGGAATTGGCCTCCCCTAAAACACAAATACATACACATTGACTGAATTGACTTTTGGTTATGCTATACAAGGAAGGGATAAAGAAAGCATGTACTCATATTCGTGTTGTTTTTTAAGTTTTAAGTCATATTAATGGTGGTTTATCGATGAAGAAGTGTTTTTAAAATTACGAATAATACAAACGTGTGCCCTATTTCAAATTGTTGAAACACACTTTGTGTTATTTGTTGTTTGTGTTTTTATTTTTAGCCGTTTTAATCCTATAAAGTCAAATCAAGACGGTCAGTTAATTTACACAGATTTATTGTGTTCTTCTGGTTTACCAATAATAAGTACACACACTTATGAGACTAACGAACAAGTGCTCAACACGATTCATAAGTAGAGGAAATTGACGTAGAAATAATTTCATCCACATAAGCAATGTTCCCGGACCGGATATTTCACAAGTGATCTTTGTTTTCCAACAGAGCTAGCCGGCCCTTACCATTTTTTAGTATCAACGTTATCTTGATTGTGAACCCAATCGACGAAGCCTCTCTTTTACGACGAGTTTGCATACTGCAGCTTGATGTGGTATACGACACTGTGCAGAGTTCTTCCAGAACACATGGTAACTTTTTTATACTGCCCTTTATCCTTTCCTCTACGCCCGTTTGTGCCAGTGAAGTCATTTCATTGGTCGAGCAATACAAATCTTTATAACGGGCTGCATATGATGCGGATAACGCCTCCGGGGCTCGAGCCGCTGAAAGTTGTTTTAAAATAAAATAAAAATTGAGATAATTTTACTTGAACGCATATAATATATATATAAAATTATAATAACGTGTTTATCGTTGAAGATTCACTCAAAACGTGTTATCATCAGAGCTAACTGAAAAAAGGTATGTTCGTCCTTCTGGATTTGAAATCAAATGCAATCCACGTGTATTATTTAAACTAGGTGTGTATTTACTATGTTTAATATAAAACAAACAATTGACACGAAACATGTATATAACGGTACACAAATAAGCAAACCAAAACTGTATGAACGTTTGCAAACACTAACATTAACATTCTTTGTTTCGAATACATACCTACACAGCTCGGTAGACGCCGCTGGGGATTGAATCTACTCTCAAAGTTCCACATGTGGAATGTGTCCGGGCCGCATACATACTCTTCGAGTGGTACAAAGTCAAAATCGTGATCCTCATTGCAGAAAATATTACAACGTATTGTGTCAGTCATGTTCTCACATTTGACCGTACCGTTCTCAATTTCACCAAGAGGTTGGCAAACTTAAATACAAACATAGTATTTCCGTTACTATCATCGAATACCTCTCCGAAATGTACAGAAGAGTGAATTACAGCGTGGTAGGTGTATAACACATACGTAGTTGTTGTGTATAAGCCACATAGACAATTATGAGTAAGAGCAATTGAAAATATTCGTTATTGGTAAATGCTTTATCTATACCGGTTAACTAAAAGTTTCTAGTTATTGTTTACAAGCCACATAGAGAATTCGGAGAAACCAAAATCAATGCTTTCGATATTGGTAAATGCTTTCAATATACCTGTTAACTAAATATCACTATTGTTTATGTATAAAATATATCGGACAAATAAACATATCGACAACTTATAAGATCTCGTAGTTACGAAAAGCGACAAGTTTCAAGTACAACCCTTTAATTCTTATAAAAGGGCAACCTGGCAACCTACCATTGCATCCACTATTGTCGCATCGAGCGGTTTCATTGATGGCACCTAGACAATCTTCTCCGCCAGTTGCAGGTTCAGGAGAATTGCACTGTCGCGTCCTTAATCGTGTTCCCTCCCCGCACGTTGCGGAACATTCGGACCATTGGCTCCATTCACTCCACTGACCATTGACTGCAATAATGCTACTTGTTACTATGTCAAGCAAATGCAACTATTCTCATAAGTGTCCCAAAGTGTGGGCTTGTATGCAATGCCACCAATTCATGGTATCTTTTGCAAAAACACAGTATATATAAGATGGCTATATTTGAATTTCAAACGAGAAACAATATACATGCTTCATTAGAAGTAGCTGTCATCATAAGTCCAAAATACATGTGAAGAGTTCATTCCCATATGAACGTTGGAAGTATACTGTAACAAAACATGATACAACCTTAAAAATGATATTCATTTTGAATACATACCAATTGCTATCTCACAGAATCGGCCAGTAAATGCCGAAGAACATGCGCACGAATACGAATTCACTCCATCCACGCACGTAGCATTGTTCATACAGACGTTTGCAGAACAATCATCAATGTTGACTTCGCACTGCTGTCCGGTAAAACCCGCATCACAATGACATGTGAAAGAGTTCAGCTCGTCGGTACAATTACCATTGAGGCAAGGTGATGAGACACAGTTGTTAAAATCTGAAGAAGAATGTACCGATATTGTAATAATAATGGTGTATTCAGGTATTCATATAAACATATAAATGTACAATCCATTTCACTTGACCATTTGGGGGGAGGGGCATGGATAGGCAAGTTAAACGTAGCATGCTCACCATCACACACAGAAGGTAAGTTGATGAAAGATCCATCTAGATCAGCACGCTCAAACTGTTTCCAGGCCAGAATATCTCCTCCATTCCCTCGTGAGGAACATTTGATGAATTGCGGTGATTCCTCTGTTGTGCTCCATACGTTCATTTGCGATAGGGACAAAGTTGCAGGCCCCTCTAAAGCATGGAGTAATAAGTAATTAGTATGATAGTTGTTTGAAAGCTAAAAAACGCGTTGCATTTGTAAGTAGCTAGATCTAATTTTTCAGTTGTAACGCTTTAAAAAAAATATTAAACTGTTGTTTTTTTCAATCCTCAAGCTGTACTGTATATTCTTTGTTGTCCCAGACAATGAACGGGCAAAAAGTGATTTGATATATTGTTCGGACTTAAAGCTTTACCTACACTTTTCAGAAAGCTTTTAAAATTGAAAATTCAGATCAGTAGGCGATTTCGCGAATATTTTGACATGATGAGGATGGTGTTGTGAATAATGAGTATACTGATGATGATGATGATGATCCGTACCTGACGTTATTTTTATGCCTGTCAAATGTAGAGGAATACATTCTCCCGCAATGCGTTGCGTTGCGATTGAAACCATATCCATAGTGTAAGAGATATTGCAGTTTTTGTAAGCGATGAATATCAGGTGCCATTTTGAGTCTAAACCCATATGTATGCTACCAAGTGTTCTGAAAAGTATCAGAAAGGCGCAATAGAATGCATGAACCATATCTGAACAGTATTCTAATAAAATAATCAGCAAGGTTTAATAGCAGAAATAAACAACTATATACCGAGTATTCTGATATTGAGAGATGAGTGTTCTTAAAGTATCAGCAAGGTGTAATAGTGATAGGAGTTTTGATAAAACAATGCACAGGAGAAAATTGTGTAGCTTTAGTTGAATGTATTACCTTTGTTTGCTCGAAATTGTATTCAGATTTTCGATCGTCCAAACAGCTTCATCACTTTCGTCGAGGAATGAAATCATCATCGTGGCTTCAGGAGAAACTCTCTCCCATTTGATCCACATCATAAATGAAAACGAAGAGGTCAATCTAACATCCACGAAAGGCATTACCGCCGATGCTATGGAGCCACGTGCACTCATTGGGAATACAATGTCAAATTCTGAAATCAAATTTGACCTCGGAAATCAAATTATCACGAAATAGTGAGCGTTTAAATATATTTATATCTACTGAAATAAATAAGTAAATAAATGAATGAATAAATGAATGAATGAATTAATTAATTAATCTATAAATTAATAAAGTAATTAATGAATTCATTAATGAATTAATGAATAAATTAATTAAGTAATTAATGAATTAATGAATTAATTAATTAATTAATGCATTAATTAATGAATGAATTAATTAATTAATTAATTAATTAATTAATTAATTAATTAATTAATTAATTAATTAATTATTTAATTAATTAATTAATTAATTAATTAATTAATTAATTAATTAATTAATTAATGAATGAATGAATGAATGAATGAATGAATTAATTAATTAATTAATTAATTAATTAATTAATTAATTAATTAATGAATGAATGAATGAATGAATTAATTAATTAATTAATTAATTAATTAATTAATTAATGAATTAATTAATTAATTAATCAATTAATAATTAATTAATTAATATTTTAAATTATCAATAAATTAATACATTAATAAATTAACAATCAATCAATCAATCAATTAATCAATCAATCAAGTAATCAATCAATCAAGTAATCAATCAATTAATCATTAATTTGATCAACATTAGAATATAAAAATGAATTTTAGATAAAACCTTATTTCAGACATTATTTATTTTAAAAAAAAATGGCTGTTTCTCTGTACTCTTTGCATATCTTATGTTATGTCTGATCATGCATGTTTATCGTTCAACATAAAAACGAATATAGGTGATGTTAAAAATGTTAGGCATGAATCTAACGGAAAAGAAACGAAAACAAAACTAGTTTTTGACACTGATAAAATCCCCGCTTTTCAAAATAGACTGATCCGCGAAACTGATCTATTAAATAACCTTACCGCTTCACTGAACATACGGCCTATCGACGACGTCGTTCAGGAATTCACCGAGTTATTTATAGCTACGGTAAAACCCATATTCGGAAAGCCGATAAACTGCGCGAATTCTAGCACAGCGAAACCAAAAAAGCAAAAATGGTTCAATAAGGAATGTTATGATGAAAGAAATAATTTTAAAAGGCTGCGCAATATTTACTGCAGGGATAAAACGATAGAAAATAGAGAAAATTTAGTACTTGCGAGGTCAAAATACAATAAAACAAAAAGAAAAGTTCGCGCTACATTTTAGAAAAAAGAAGGTTTCAACATTAACAATCTCGCCAAAACTAATCCGCGCTCCTTCTGGAAATCAATTAGAAATTGCTCAACAAAAAAGGTTGATTCGGCTGATTCGCTTACAACCGACGATCTTTATAATCACTTTAGGGAAATGCTCGGTGAGCTTTTACCATCCGATAACAATCGTGAATATCAGAATATAAATATAAACGATATATTTGATTATTTATTGGACGTAGAAATATCCGAGTTAGAAATACGTTCTGCGGTAAACGCTCAAAACAACAATAAGAGTCCTGGTATAGATGAACTTACAGCAGAAATGTTTAAATCAAGTATTGATATTATAATCCCGTTTCTAAAAACGCTATACAACCGTATATTCTTTACTCACGAGTATCCAGAGTCATGGGGTAAAGGAATCATTACACCTATTTTTAAGAAAGGTGATGCAAATGACCCCAAAAATTACAGAGGTATCACATTAATTAACATACTTGGAAAAATATACTCTCAAATACTCTTGAATCGATTAAAAAACTGGTCCACACAACATGATACATTAATACCTAATCAATTTGGATTTCAAAAAGGAAAATCAATTTCTGATTGTATATTCATGTTACATTCAATTATTACAAAAGTTCTTAGCGAAAAAGAAAAACTGTATTGTGTATTTGTAGATTACCAACAATTTTTTGACCGTATTGATCATAACATGCTATGGCAAAAGCTTTTAACAGAAAATGTAAGCGGTCACTTTGTGAACGCATTAAAAGCTATGTACAACTGTGTAAAATCATGTGTACGTTATAAAAACTCACTTTCTGCATTTTTTGACTGTTCAATCGGTGTCAAACAGGGAGACCCCAGCTCTCCACTGTTAGCCATGTTTTTTATAAATGATATTATAAATAATGTTTCCCATAATAACCTCCCAGGAATTGTATGTATTGATACTCTGAAATTATTTCTTTTATTATATGCAGATGATATGGTATTGTTCGCCAAATCACCAGAAACACTAAGAATTATGTTAAAAGATGTAGAAAATTATTGCAACACATGGGGGCTGAAAATTAATGTCTCAAAAACCAAAGCTATGGTATTTGAAAGAGGAAGGGCAACAACATTTGAGTTATATATATACAATACCTTAGTCGAAACTGTAAGTTCGTTCAAATACCTTGGTATAAGTTTGTTCAAAAATGGTAACTTTTACAGATCCCAAAAATTGATCGCACAACACGCATCGTTTTCACTAAGTAAATTATTTCAGATATTTGATGCAATTGATTTACCAACCCAGCAAAGAATAAAATTATTTGACTCCCTTGTTACCCCAATCCTAAATTTTTGCTCTGAGATATGGGGCTTCCATCAAGCAAAAGAAATTGAATTAATCCATACTAAATTTTTGAGATCACTGCTTGGAGTTAAAAAATCTACAAACTCATCCGCACTGTACGGAGAACTCGGTAGGATCCCTTTCCATGTATGTCGCCAAATTAATGCGCTGAAATACTGGTACAAATTGATTAATCTACATAACGATCATATCGTAAAAAAGTGTATAACATGCTAAAGAGAGATACGCTAAGAAACAGAATTCACGACAAAAACAATTGGGTATCAAATATTAGGGAATGCCTCGAAACAAACGGTTTTGGGGAAATTTGGAATACAGAAAATTTAGATTTAACCACTCTGGAAATTGTTAAAAGGCGAATTATAGACAGTTATCATCAAACCTGGCATTTCGACGTAAACTCATCATCTAAACTTAAAACATATTCTCTCGTTAAACAAGAACTCAAATTAGAGCCATATTTGAAAAAACTTCATGAAAAGAAATACAGATTTGCTCTTGCAAGGTTTAGAACATCCTCACACAAACTTGCTATTGAAACTGGTAGATACACTAATACGCCCCTGAATGAAAGAACCTGCAGATCCTGTAACATGAACCAAATTGAAACAGAATACCACTTTTTACTTGTTTGCCCAATGTATAAGGAGTTTAGAAGGAAATATTTTAAACCTTATTACTGTCACTGGCCTACCCTAAATAAATTTGAATTCCTTCTTAAATCAACTTGCAGTAACAGCTTATATAATATTGCCAAATTTATATATAATGCCGAGAAATTAAGAATAGACACTTAATAATTTACTCTTTATATACATTGTACTATTATAAACTCATGTCACTTTTCAACGACTACTATATGTGTAATGTTTTACCATTGTCTATAGTTAGCACTGGGATGCTAAATACTCTGTTGTATGTTCTGTTGACTGTGTACTTCTCCATGTCGATATTATTTGTTGTGCTTTGACATTGTATAATGTTTATGCAATAAATTTTGGACTTGGACTTGGTTACCGCAAAATTTTACCTTCGCAATCCCGTCTAGATTGACTACCATAGCTTGCAGTTGATTTACTGTGTGTGCAGACATCACAGTGGTTTTGTCCGTAAGATGGTTGGAATGAGCCAATCTCACACGGTGTACAAGGTTGCAGCCCATCAGAGGAATAGCTGCCTGGTGGACACGCGTCTTCAAAGATGCGAATCCGTATTAAGGTAATTTTATGTATGTATATATGCTCATAATTTACCGTATATTACCATATTCATTCTGCATTATTTACTGAAGCATAGTACTAAATCTTACTACAGTGTTTTCTGACGAAACTGTTTTTCAAAGTAATCACATATGAAAATATATTTTGCGTTTAAGATGATGTTTTAAATTTGGAACTGACGTAGGTATTATTTCATGATTAAAAAATATTGCACAATCAAGCCGCTATGTGTATTAATATCTAAATGAAATTATACCTTCACAATTGTCTATAGAAGTAGAACCGACATGACGAGTCGTTGTTCCAAACGGACAACGCATGCATGCAGGTTGTCCTTTATTATCTTGGTAAGATCCTTTGGGGCAGTTTTCGCAGGAATTTTCTGGGCTAAAAAATGTTCCCTCCGGGCATGTCACTATGAACAATATAAATAGTTTACAAAACAAAAACTAAACGTTTGCTTCATCAACAATCGTTGATGAGTTCGACCCTTTTTCAAAATAACGTATAAATCGCTTTAATCAAAGAATTATATAAAATTAATATTTTACGGATTCTGAGATTCTCTACTGCAGAAAAAAGCTTTTTTTAATTATATTTAGAAATATTATCGATGCAAGCTTAATATGTTTAATAATAAGTTATACACAAGTCCTTAAATGATTGCTGTGCACACAAGTAGAATGTACAAAGTTAATACACATCATACTATTTATTAAACTTACCGCAATCCAGTGTATTACCAGCACGTATGGTCCCCACTGGACAGCGAAGAGATACACCAAGGCTTTCAAATGCAAGTAGATTCAAATTCATGTGTGAAATGATATCATCCATGTCGTAGTGCACTATATTTGATACCATTTGTTTTACAAGTTGCGCATCTTTAAAATCAGTAACTGGTATGGTTATTGACATTTTCATTGTTCCCACCTCCACGGTTTGTGTTTCCCTTTTTCGTATTTCTTTACGACCACACAGTATCTGAAATAGATATGGGCCTTAAAATGTGTTCAATATGCAAAGGATGACACATGTACACTTCAAAATAAAATAATCGCATCCTTAGTTGTCTCGGCTTCGTCATAGCGTCAACTTTAATTGTGTATAAGAACCCATAACAATTGTTTTGAACTTTAAATGTCATGTAGAAAATTGTTAAGATGTGGTTGATTTTAGAGATTGCTAGCGTTTGATCTTATCCTGTTCGGGATATATTTTTCATTGTGATCATCCTTTTGTATTAAACATTGCATTAAAAAGACAATATATAATAACCACATATAGTTTAATCGTAATTTACCCAATCATAAAGCAAATACAGTTCTCAATTTTCAAGGGCTTTCCCTTTACTTGACAATACAATATGATAAGTGTTTCAATGAGCAAATCCATACTTGTGTATGAATTATGTATAAATTGTGAACACATACTAAAAACAATACAATATAAAATGTCCATACCCAATCACTCAACAATCAAATAAGAGCAAGGACCAATTACCTGGACGTTATTTTCACCGCACTCCGCGTCGACACATACTTTGTATTCAGTGGTACTCTTAAGTTTAAGAATAAAGTTTTCCGCAATTTGTCGCTGTGCGTCTGGGTCGTTACACGAGCCGTTGTAATGAGTCACCCTGTATTCGAACGTTGTTTCCAGTTTCTGTAGCAAGCGGGCACTCGTTATATCTGAAACATACAGGAATCGACTATTTTTCGGCGTAAGCTGCATAAGCCAGCTTTTCACCTAAGCCTGACCTTTGTAAGTGTCCAATAAAATTCCAATAAAATTTCCCGCGGCTAGGTACGAATGAATACACTTCATTTATTCCATTGGCTGATTTGAGTATACCACCAGAACATTGGAAACATATCCGCGTCTTTGTAACACTGTTTTACTGTATGAAACAATTTTATCTCGAATGAAAAGGCTTAATAGATAGAACAGTTTTACACTCAATTCTCGACATCAATACAGTTTGTGCGTACACCTTTTATTTTCAGAGTATTACCAGCGCAAGAGCGTTTATACTTAAAAGGCTATGTTCTCATATTTAGTACTTACTTCCTTATTCCTGTCAACATGTTAACATGTAAAAGTATAAAGAGCAATGGAAGCGAGGCCTCACTTTAAAGCATTGCATTTCAACCCGCGAGGTATATCGGGTCAATTCGCGGACATTCAGAGTTTATATACAGGTCATCACCGGAGTTGGCGGCCAGTAAAATAATCGTTATATAATAAAGACGCTATCCGTGAACTAGGTGACCTGGAATTTTCTTTAGACCAGAAATATGTTAAATGAAGATATTCAGCAATATAATTATGGTATGTAAATAATAGATTCTCAATGTGTTTTCAACAATACAATGATAAATATTATTGTTGATAAATTTAACAATAATTATTCGTCCATATTGCCTAATGTACTAAAGTGATATTATGAGCATGTAACAGTTTATAGGTGTCTATCGCAACCGTTGATTATTTTTGATGTTTCTACTTCATATACACTTATATTAATTAATGCAGCATCATCATACTAAAACAATATACCAGAAAGAGAAAAATAATGCATTTGAATATCAACCGTACTTTCGTTTGACAACTGATCATGCGTTTACGAGTTGAACCTAAATTTAGTTTTAGTGCAGATTTGTTCATACGACACAAAGACACGAAATTGTTTTACGGATCATTTCAGCTTACAGGACTGGGTGGGTCACGTAAGAATATCGAATATAAAATATATTTTTATAAACAACTGGTAGCAAGGTGAGTTGCAGATAATTAATCAGTAACCACATTTTAACTAACTATTTTGACCTGTTAATTCTTTTCAGCTCAATTCAACAGTGCAAAATGCCCATAATATCACTTTAAGCATTAGCACGATGATAATTGATACTGTTAATAATCGAATCAAATAGCAATGCCCGACAAACCACTAAAACAGGTTTGTTCGAAGAACGCGCCTATAAATACGGATACTTCTCGTGTGGCCGGTTGACTCATATGTTTAAATTTCACTTCCATTCTTCTTTTGGTTTTCTGTTTTGTATCTATAGGTTTATGACCAGCAATATGTTATAATGTAAAATAAGCCGCGAAAACTCCCCGTAACATCCCGTACTGCGTGTGATGCAGCTAAGAACTGCACAGAAAAAGACATTCGCTATACTTGATATCATTCATTAAACTATTTACGCCGTATATCTTTTTTAAAGATATTTCTTGTTTTTAATAAGGGACTACAAATTCTTATTTCATCAATCCTAAGGATTGACTTTTGTGCATTTTGTGGATTGACTCGAAAGACTATCTGGAACTGTTGAAAGGTTTGATATTAACGGTGTCGAAAAGATTTATTTCTCATTCTGCATATTGCTTTTTTTCTCAAAATTACAAAATTTTATTATAATGTAGTTTTAAAGGGGCCTTTTCACAGATTTTGGCATTTTTTAACTTATTCATTAAATGCTTTATATTGATAAATGTAAACATTGGATCGTAAAAGCTTTAGTAAAAAATCAAGAATAAAATTTAAAAAAGGAAAAGAACATTGCCCGGAGCAGGTTTCGAACCAGTGACCCCTGGAGTCCTGCCAGAGTCCTGAAGTAAAAACGCTTTAGCCTACTGAGCTATTCCGCCGAGTACACATACTTGACGTATTTTATACCTTATATAAGCAATCTTCGTAGTTTCACACAATTTAACGACAAAAACAGAACTCTCCAAATTATGCAATCGTTTCGCGTTGCAACGCTTTATAATTTTTAGGTTTTCAAATCGTCAAAAGATGCATATAATGGCTATATTAGACCATGGTAAATGTTCAGTATTACTGTTTCCTCACAAATATCATAACTAAAACGAAAATTTGCGAATCTGAAACAACTTTTTTCAATTTTGTCAATTTACCAAAGCGTGAAAAGATCCCTTTAACTTCAACAAAATTACGCTTCTAGAATTACAATAGGTTAAACATATAATTTGGCATAGATAGGTTATGTCCATTTGTTTATTGTGTGGATGCGGTAAAATGCATTCTTATAAATATCTTCAAAGTTGTGATTTCTTGTCTTCAGAGGCTGCTTATAGTTGAGCTAATGTGTGTTTGTGTCTTGCCAATTGTGTAAGGTCCTTAAATTTTATTTAAGCTATGTGTAGTGTGAGGTTCGGTTAGCCTCTAAACCGGTGTAAGGCCCACATACTCTGACCGTTTCATGGCAGTGACCCCAGCTTTGGTCATTTGACTTGCGTTTTATACTAAATGTTCCATATAGTTTATTATTAGACGGCAACAGAAATTACTCTTTTAATATTTTTTCTTGTGTGTAATGATTAGTATATGTCTTTTCCTAATATCACTAAAACATGCTCAGATACTTACTGGTACAAGCTTGGAATACAGGTTGTGGTAGAACAACATCAATAGCCCACCAATCACCTGGTAAATGACACACCAGAAGTTTGCCTAGCATATCGTCGGCCATTCGTGTACCAGCTTGACATTGGAGTTGGCACACTTGCCCTCCCATCCAGTTATCGCACACGACAGCACCGTTTGTAGGCACTGGAAGAGGGTGACAACTATGCGTACCTGTGAAGAAAATTTCATATGATATGTATTCCCATCCAGAATATTAACCAATATTTAGAAGTATACATAATTATTGATGAACACTGATACAAAGTATTTATCGGTCTACGAATAGAGATGTTTAGGCCGCAAAGCTATATAGAAATTAGATATCCACCCAGATCAGATGGTATATATGTGTACAACGATTTCACAAACAAAATCTGGAGATTTGTATTGATTTCCAATGAGTATTTTCTAGATTGGTCACACAATAATGAAATTCACATTGCACTTGTATAACTAACGGCTGTTTGATATGAACACTTGTAAAGGTATAGCATGTGTATCCGTAGTATCGGCCCTCTTAATGAAAACATCTAAAAAAATTATGTGACAAGATTGAAAAACATACATGTTTAATACGTCAATCTATAGTTGAATACTTATTCTTGGACATAACAACAAAAACTTCATTCTAATCGGTAATGTTTTGCCAAAATACTGGCGAGACTAAGCTCCTTGTAGTAATCAGTATCATGAACATCGTTTCTCATAATATCGGCCCTTCTGACTGGTTGCTAAGGTTTGTTATTATGCGCATGTTCTTTTTCTTTAAATAGTTTCTTAATGAAAAAACGGAACTCTTGTTTAAGTTTCTTGTTTAAGTTTCTCTGAAATTATTTATATATTTTTGGTTTCACAAATAAGCGGCTTATAAATATTTGATAAACCTGCTAATAAACCAAAAACAAACTAACAAAATTACGTGTAATCATAATATTAGCCTGAAAAAAACATGAACATCTTTCAAATGAAAACCGGAAATCGTGAGAAAGATCGTCGCAATAGTCATTAATAAACATAAAATAAATTGAATTTCTTAAAGTGGAGCAACATTTACTGTCCACCACTTCTTGAGGGGTTTTCGTCACATGCACGAAACAATGAGGAGTGCCGATACTATGATGAAAAGGGATTCGTGTATGACACTAAATTAAATGTTTTGTGCTGATGACATAATAACAATTAAACTTCATACACGGACTTACTCTGACATATTGATTGCTGTCCGCCTTTCCAATTCCAGGATCCATACAATCCTTTCGGACTTTTATCACAAACGACAAACGTGTTTCCCTTCACCACTTTGCCAGGGTCGCAGGAAATATTACAGTAAAATCCGGATCGGTAACCGAAAGGACAGTCAATTCTCATGTACGGAGTGGGATAAAGACTGTGGCATTGTATATCTGCAATTGCGAGTGACATGGTATATTCAAGTACAATGTCCCTCTGAAATAAAAGTTTTTGTAAAATAACAGTAATACCAAATGAATATTACGTTGAACGTTTTAAAAAATATGTAAAAGAGAGTCTGATAAAGATTATACAAAGATGTAACAACATGGACTATGCCTGTGTTTAAACGATTATCTGCTTATAAGAATACCCATAATGTAATTTAAATATTTCAATCGAATGAACTCTGAAAGAAATATGACTTCAACATTGGTTTCTGAAAAACATAAAACCTCATTTTTACCCCCCGCCATAATCGGAGGGATATTGTTTTGGCGTTGTCCGTCCGTCCGTCTTACCTTCTTTCCGTCCGTCTTTTCGTCCGTCTTTTCGTCCGTCCGGAGCCGTATCTTGGAAATGCTTTGGCGGATTTCATTGAAACTTGGTATATATGTATGGATAAGAGGATGATGCACGCCAAATGGCATTGTATACCATCTGTTAATAACGGAGTTATGTCCCTTTGTATCTTGAAAATATGCTTTTTTGGGGGTCCGGAGCCCTATCTTGGAAGTGCTTTTGCGGATTTCATTGAAACTTGGTATGAGTATATATATGGATAAGAGGATGATGCACGCCAAATAGCAGTGTACACCATCTGTTAATAACGGAGTTATGGCCCTTTGTATCTTGGAAAAAATGCTTTTTTGAGTGTCAAATATAACACTTTTGTGTCAAGAAGCATATTGGTGGGGGATATAAATTCAACGAATTTGCTTGTTACGTTATTTTTTTTCACAGTTTAAACAAAATATTTTAACAGATAATTGTACGCGTTTTTATTTGGAGACAAAAGTTCTTGTAAGAAGGTTAAAGAAAAAAAGACAAACATTACAAAGATTCATCTGCAATAAAACAAATGAAGCAAGGATTTGAAAATGGCTAAATTGAGTCAAAATATTTTACCCTTGACCATGAATTATGACCTTGACTCTTAAACCTAGGACCTAGAGTCAACTCATTTAATATCATTGATTGTAACTTTTGCCAATATATTAAAATCCTCGTCATTCTCGAGATTCTTATTCGACATTTTACTTTAAATTGTTACCCTAACCGATGCCTGTGTTGTACACGCGACAACGCTTTCAGTTCTGCAAGTTTTTTTTATAAGATCCACCTATTCTAGGCAACATTAGGCCCAGTGCCAAGTTACAAGTTTTTTAAGCATAGTTACCTTTGACATTTATTATAAAAGCCATCATTAATAGACATGGTTTGTTGGTCAAAATATTGGACCAATTGGCCAGAAAGGTGCTACCTATTTGTTTGCATACCATTCAAACTACACATTACCTTTGACGATGACGTCAAACGCGCATGACAAGCCTTTGTTACCGGCCATGTCCTCTATCACATACTTAATGCCGTACTTCCCAGCAACTAATTTGCTACCAGGCTGTATTGGCGATTGCAGTCTGATTATGGGTAGAAAAGGACTATTATCAACCGCCGTGGGCTCCTTCCACGACACGGTTGATGTGTTTACTGCAAGTTCAGTACCGATCACAAACGTGCTTGGACAGGTTAATATAACAGGTGGCTCTACATCTGAAAGAACGAAGAAGAAAATGCTTCAAATACTAATTGTATATTGTAAATTCAGAAACGCACATTTGTTTTGCATAGCTATAATGATTCGGCAATTTAAAAACAACTGTCAGAGAAAGGTTTTTTATCATTGAGGTAAACAGTAGAAACATTTATAATAATATGAATTGCGTTCATAACACTACATCAATAGTTTTGTAGAAGTTAATTTTTTTCGTAATAAGATCTGCTTCATTTAAAATTGCTTATCGTATAATTAGTTTATTTCTGACTTTGTATTGCAATACTTGTTGCTACAAAACAATTGTTATTATGATAACCTTATATTGTGTTCAGAAACCTGATAGATATCTGTGATAAGTATTTGAAATGGGTTATTGCGATGATATGTCTTGTCATCAAGCACCAAGTTTTATTAGCTGTATTCTATATTGCATCAGTGAATTGTAATCCTGAAGCTCTGATAAGGATTAAACCATTGAGCAGTTTATTGAATTAATAGTCCATTTTTATTGTTTTGATATTATGATGACAATGTTAAAATGACAATGTTTTATTATTTATATAAAGTATGTTGCACGCGCATTTATTGTCAGGCTTTAAAATGACAATTCGTCACTTGTTTGAAACAATGGCAAATGTGAGAGTTACAGTTTATCATCTCCTGGACCAAGTTGTTCAAACAGTTGCAGTTGGTTTATGAGAACCATGGCTGATTTCCTAATTGCCATATAATTGGCAATCCTCGGTAAATATATCCCTGTCGAGAATCAGCGCAAAATATTAGCTATATCTGCTAAATGAACCATTCACAGCAAAGTAAAAGCCAGAGAAATTCGTCTCCATAATTTAACCAACGGTTGTTATGTTGTAAGACTGGATCCTGGTACTGTCTCCTGAGCTGAGATTGATCATTAATATTTATTATATGTTTTCCAGCGGAATACAGAATATTATTGATATGAGAAAATGTTATATCAGTGAATATATAAGATTATATATTTTTCACTGCAGTGAAAATATAACAAAAATTGCAATATTCTGCAATCAGCAACATCGATCTTAAAGTGTAAGTAACTTCCATTGACCATGGACGTGTTAATGAGTATAAAATACCAACACGCATGCATTTAACAAAACAACAATGCAAAAAATCAACACAACTATCATATACCCGACCAAAATTCACCACAAAGCAACCACAAACGTCGGATGCTTTCGCGTTATTTTCTTCGGTTTTTACACTATGTCATACATTCAAAAGACAAAGTGTTGTTTTTGGTGAATGATCATATATTTATTTTAATTGTGGTTTAGAAAAAGTATACTCGCTATGTTTTAAACATTCACTCGATAAATAAAATTCGATGATACACCAAAGGCAAAAATAACATTCTCTTCAAGTTGTTTATCTAACCTATGCATTCCTGCTGCCCTTTTCCACTCCATATGCCGTATGCATTGCAGACAAGGGTTCTACTAGAGCCAGGGGCCATATCGTACCCTTTGTCACAAGTGTAGCTGCAAATACTTCCGAAGTTGTCGCCGTCAGTGCAATCTAAACGCGCATGCTTGATGGCTGACAATTGCTTGCAGGTTACAGCTGAAAAATCATTTTAAAAATATTTGATAAAGAGTACACAATATATATATTCTGTTGATAGTATACCTTATTTATTTCATCAAATAATATGGCGCATTCGATTTGGCAATAACATGTATTTCAACAGTAATATTCTCATTCGTCATATGTTATATAAACCTTTCACGAATAATTGTATCAGAATTACACCGTTGAAATTTATCATGTTAGGCATTTTATAATTTGTATTTTATTTTTCGAATATTGCTATTACGCTGTATTACCTATTTCGCTATATTGTTAAAGCGTAATCGATATTTTATTAAAATGATTTGTATTGACGTTATGCGTAAATAATGTATCGATCATTATATACATGGTGTACGATCAATTAAAAAGAACATGCTTACGTTGACATCTTGGCGTCGACGCAGACCAATATGATGTATTTGAGCATGTCATGTATCTTTCCCCAATCAGTTCGAATCCCTCGTAACAGCCATACAAACACGTGGTTCCAAGCATGTAATAGATGCTTGGTGCACATAGTGAGTAGCCATTTTGGATACTGGAAGGTTTCGGACATGTTATGACTGAAAAAATACACTTACATATTGTATGCACGTTTGCCTTACCATTTTAGTGTAGCATTAACTATATAAACAATTCCGATGCAACAGAATACTACTAAGGTATCAAAGAAATGCCAAAATGCGACCGCCGACCTTCAACTTGAATGCGAAACTGGCACGATGCCCTGTTGTAAGATCTATCTTGTGCGTTGTAATGTATCAACGTTGTGCCGTTGGGGAAAGAACTGCCATTTGGGCGCCCAACTCGATAGGGTCTGAATGGAAAAAAAGGACAAGTTACCAAAGTCACGTATTTATCATATTCCGTTAAGTCTTTTAAAGTCTTATATTAGGAACGCAGACTAAAAAAAACATATCTCATTTCTGACAAAACACTTTTAACATATACAATTTAATATAATGTGAATATATGCAAACGTATAAGAAAGAATAATATGCATGTTAACATCAATCTATCTAGTCAAGATCAAAAGTATGTCATGATAACAACTCAATATTTTTTATAACGTTTGTGTATTATTTGATTATTTTTTAATAATATCGTTAAATCACAACAAATGCAATATTTACATGATTGCGCCATCCCTGTCGTCGTAGGCAATCGGCTCCGGCCATGATGCTCGTGCATACATCTTTAATGGATCCGCTTTGGTATGCTGATCAAAGGGGCACACAAGCCTTGGTGGGGTCAAATCTCTGGGCCGCCCTTCGCAAAATTATAATAAGAAAATTATTATACATGTATATATATAAACATACATATACTCTGGAGTCCAAGTGAACCCTTTAAAAATCTTGCCTTTAAATATCTTGCCCCGATTTATGGACTTATCTCAAAGATAATTTGCTTATTTTATTTATTAAATTCATATTTTATGTTCAATGTTATCACAAACAAAATACTATTTGTAATACCGGTATGTTCAAATTTTATTTCCATTAACTACGTATGTCATTGGTCATCTGTAAACCTTGACGGTGTTCTATTGGTATGCGACATCAGGAATAAATATTTAAGTCAATATTGAAAGCCGCCGTTTTGTATTTTGATGTTTGTTTTGATTAAGATTTATTCTGATCGATAACATAATTATTAACTGAGGCGCCCAGCTCAGTTTATAGAGCGATGAACTACTAATGAGAGGGATACGGATTCGATCGACGGCCCGGCCACACTTGTGTTGGGTTTGGTCTCCTACTACTTCATATAGGGCAGTTGTCAGTAACTGTCAGTGTATACACTGTATACATGTAATTAAGTGAACGAGTTAACGGGCGGAAGGTGGCAACTTTATACTGTGTCGAACAAAACATCACAAAAAGAAGTTATGTGTCAATTTTAATAGAGATAGAATGGGTTTCATGTACACTATGTTTGAAAGATATATCTTCAGCCAAATAAACATAAACGGTATGCCACAAGTGTTGAATTTAAATGCAAAACATAAATAACAATAAAAATGCAGTGTACCTGGAAAAAGGCATTTCACAATGTTCCTTATACACTTCCCAAAGTTACTCCAAGTGTTACTAACTCGATCGACAATGGCCGGTAACCGTACCCGTACACGTATTCGCAAACCCCTCTTGCTCCGTTTAAAAGCATGGTCAGAAAATTCTGTACTTTTTTCTGCAAAAAAGTCTGTAATTGTTGTAGCCAGCCTTTAAAAGTTGATGCAGTTTGTTTTAAATAATATTAAATAAAAAAGTGTATCGATGATAATTATTGGCTGTCATCTAAATGTACGTTTCATTAGTTTTAGACGCTTTTTGTTCTAATATTGAAATTCATTAATGAGTCACTGATTTCAAACTATCGAAACACTTCTTTATTTAATATAATTTAAAACAAACTGCATCAACTTTTAAAGGCTGGCTACAACAATTACAGAGTACACTGTTATTGTAACAAACATTTTCAGAAGTGACTATATGAGTCGCGTTCTGAGAAAACTGGGCATAATGCATGTGCGTAAAGTGTCGTCTAAGAGTAGCCCGTGCAGTCCGCACAGGCTAATCTTGGACGACACTTTACGCACATGCATTATGCCCAGTTTTCTCAGAACGCGACACATTTATTTAATTATGTTTAGACCTTCTTTGAATTCCCAAGTGCTGTTGATACAGACATAGACCTGGAGTATTGTTTTCGTCTCTACTAAACATTCCGTCATATTGGGCACGTGACCAGTTTCTATGGTGACGACCGTGCTATTGTTGTCATAGTAACACCCCAAAGGTGTTTTTGGTAAGGTATCGTAGTTGCATGCCTGCAAATAACATGTCCTTTTAAAATGGGTCCTTTAAAAGAGTACATATATGTTATACGGTATGTTGAATTTAATGTATTTATGTTAAATCTAATAACTTAAAATATAAATGCATGATATAATTTTAGGTTATAAGTTTACTATTTATTTAATTATGTTTAGACCTTCTTTGAATTCCCAAGAGCATCATCACCACCACTACCATCATCATCATCATTATCATCATCATCATCATCATCATCATCATCATCATCATCATCATCATCATCATCATCATCATCATCATCATCATCATTATCATCATCATCATCATCATCATCATCAACATCATCATCATCATCACCATCATCATCAACATCATCGTCATCGTCATCGTCATCGTCATCATCATCATCATCATCATCATCATCATCATCATCATCATCGTCATCGTCATCGTCATCGTCATCATCATCATCATCATCATCATCATCATCATCATCATCATCATTATCATCATCATCATCATCATCATAATCATCATCATGATCATCATCATCATCATACATTTAATAATTATTATAATTATTAGTTTTAGTAGTAGTTGTTGTAATATTAACGAATTAAACAACGAAACTTCTTGCTTATCTTCCTGAGTTGATCCCCAGTTTGCGGTTGTTAACAACTTAACGATAAATTCCGCGCAATAAAAGATCTTAATTGGGTACATTAAACAAGGTAATTATTTCATATATGTATATTCAGATTTTGTCAGGCTTCGTCTTAAAATTAGAAACGACCTAAATATATTTTTTTAAATCACCCATGTCTCCTAGCCAGTCGTATAAATTAAAGTCTATCAAAAGAAACATCAAGTTTCCACACTTGAAAACAACTTTCTAATCGAGAACAAAAC
>NC_068364.1:65871403-66018903 GCF_020536995.1 Dreissena polymorpha
TCTTCGACAAATCGTTGACAACAGTCATTTCACTCTGCGATTATTATCATTCGGTAATTACTATTTCATTACTGCATGGACATTGGCTATGTATGTCACCACTAAGTGCTCGTTTGAATAATGCGTGTTTATTACAGACAAACAAATATAATATTTAGACACCATGTGTTAACAAAGTATTTTACTCCGGTATGTTCTCAATTCTCAAAATATATAGAATAATAAAACGGCAGCGGATATTTATTTTGACCATCTGATCTACCCAAAATACCCACAATAATTACAGTTAAATACGCAACATAATAAAGATATGGTAATAATTAATAAAATATTAGTTTTTTACGTTCACGGGATATTAATCGACTTGGTAAATACAGGTTGCAAATAACGTCAGTAGAATATATTAAATTAGCACCGACTGCTTTCTAACATAAATATTACAGGGTGCAGGATCACCAGACTTTGTGGGGTTCCAACTTTTAACTTTAATGGATGTATACACGACGATTAGTGATGCTTTATTTCAAATAACTCTTTAAAATTAACGTTCTTAATAATTTCGGCTAGTACATAAAAGACTGATTTGTATGCTGCTTATGGCAATTTGAAATACATCGGAATTACTTTGTTTAATAAGCATATGTTCTTGTTAAAAAAATCGGTAACTACTGCATTCATTGTACACGGTTATGCCTCACGCAATGTGAAATTTTGTCAACGGTTTTAGACGTATTTGAGGATTTATTCTTATACCTTAAGATATCGGCAAAAACTGCAAGAAAAAAAAACTGTCTTTTATGCACTTAAGATTTTTGCAAATGTATTTCAATAACTTGAGATATTTGCAAAAATAAACTTCTTAACGGTGTTTTTATATTTTGTCCAGAACGTGTGTAAAACCCGGGATTCTGCACCCTGATTATGAAATGCAATATGAAATGCATTTCGCACACATGTATTCTTATTTTAGGGATATAAACAGCTAGTGTTTATTAACTTGATTTTTATTGCCATTTTAATTTATAAAAAAATATTTTTGTCGGTTTGATGTCCATTAAAACAAATTTGAGTGTCAGTTTATTGATTTTTATTTCGTTGCTGTTGAAATATCTATATTTTCGGAATAGATCAACACACTTGATCAAATCTTGATGGATTATCAGATAGACGTAATGACATAATGTTTAATATTATACATGCGGTTGGTATATGAAAATTCACAAATCTACACAAAAACTATTTTATTGATAATAGCAATTACGATGAGTTATTCATAACGAAATGCACGTTTGAATATACGCATTATCTTTTAAAGACGTACACTTTGTTTACTACTCACAAGTACAAGTTAGGAAGAAATTTGACAAATAAAATAGAAATAAAAATAAATATTATCAAATACTATTCTTAATTAAATTTGTTATTTTGATACTTGAATAACCATTACATTTACACTGAACAAGAAAACGCTGGTCTTACCTTATTTATAAAATAGATTCCGAAAATTGATGTAGTTCCTTGCAAAAAATATATTGTATATTTGTCACCAATGGCTCCGTGAAATACTACGCGCTTATATAGAAGACGATGACATAAAACTCAGATCAGATCAGATTGCAACTCAGTTTCTTTCAATATCTCAGTGAACACTGCTTGTAGTACCAGCCTCCGCTGCCACTCCGCTCTATTCGCCTTCGGAGATCCGCCCAGTAGTAATTCGGTTGGCACGTGGGCTGAAAGTAGTGCGTCAAGCACGCACAACAATCCGCCTCGCGCTTGGATATGATTGCATATCGGATGCTCTGATGTCTGCTTTATTCGTTGCATAATTTGTGCTTTAGTTCTTTATTTTTAAAGCTTTGTTCAACGGGTCTTTACAGAAAGGCGAAGCAAATAAAACATGTTAATGCACATTTATAGTGTAGACAATAATGCCTACATAATACTCTCCAGGTAAATAGTATATACGTATTAAATTGAAAAACAAACAAACATGTTTTAAGAATTATGAGTTCATTGTTTAATATCTTAAGCTAACTGTGCATGTTTTCTCTTAAAGCTGTATAAAAACATGACATAAGGTCGTACAAGATACATTATGATGTTTAAAGATGATGGTTCCCTAATTGAAACGTTCCATATTTGTGCAATCGATTCACAAAACGAGTGAACGTATATTACTTTACTTGGAGATTCTTGGCTTTAGCCGAGAATAGTGATTTTTTACAATTATAATTTTCTTCATTTCAAATATAATTTTCGCACCGAGTTTGAAACGGCAGCTAGCTTTTCGTATAAATGTTCCCATGTAAACACATGCTTTGTTCGTATAAATGTTCCTATGTAAACTCATGCTTTGTTCGTATAAATGTTCCTATGTAAACTCATGCTTTGTTCGTATAAATGTTCCTATGTAAACTCATGCTTTGTTCGTATAAATGTTCCTATGTAAACTCATGCTTTGTTCGTATAAATGTTCCTATGTAAACTCATGCTTCGAGTGGCTCGTGTACACTTTTTCGGTTTGCTACAATGATTGGTCAACTATAGCACACTCCAATTGCTTTTAACACACAACACATGTCCGAATCAAGGACGTAAATATCTTAACTAAGTGATGATTTAAATAAATTTGATGATAAAGTATGAGTTTGAAAATATTCTTTTCAAGATAGTGCATACGTTTCAAACTGTGGCAATACATATTTGTTTGTTTTGCTTATGTTTTTTGTAAAATTTTATAAACTTGTAAGTAGTGTTTCTAAAAAAAATTCATACTTGTTTGAATTCAGTCATATAATAAATCGTTGATTGTATCAGCGCTGATGCCCGAGTGGTGTAAGCGATAGACTTTTACTCCAGGGGTCAGTTGTTCGAGCCAAGTTGCGGTTACTTTTTCTTTCTTTAAGTAATTATTGTTTTTTTACTGGAGCTTCTGAGATCCGATGCTTAAATTTATTAGTATAAATCATTTAAAGACAAACTTCAATAAATGCCAAAATATGTGAAAAGG
Organism: Dreissena polymorpha; assembly: GCF_020536995.1. NCBI lineage: Eukaryota > Metazoa > Mollusca > Bivalvia > Myida > Dreissenidae > Dreissena > Dreissena polymorpha. The sequence continues at coordinate 65,874,417 of NC_068364.1, forward strand.
CCCCTTTAAAAAGGTAACTGATGCCGTTTATAGCAAATTGTTCAATAGTTCAAAAAAGCTTTTCCTCCGAAATAAACTCAGCCAAGGGTTTTAATATTTTGTATGCAACATTTCATTGTTATCCTACGCAATTTTATTCAACTAGTGCTCATTGGGCCCAAATTGGCACACACTGTGAATCCAATGGTTTACATACAATAATATAACCAAAAAAACTTGACGTGCATCGTTTACAAATATAAGGTTGGATGGGGTTATGTACGTTACTTTCATGATTAAGTTCTTATATCCACGCAGAGTTGTCGTTCCTTGTTCCCACCTACAATCTCTGCAATCACAAGAAAATCCTACTCAAAGACGTAGATGTTATCTACGTCTCTGTCCTACCATATTTAGTAGGATTTAAACAGCTTATACGTTTAGGTTCATAATTAAAAATACAAAATCATATAATTAAAAAAAGTAAAAATAACAATGGCAGAATCATTTACCACGTGGCTAGGCTATCATCACCATGCTGGTTATGAACGCAGAGATTTGATCAAACTATGCTGGTTCCAGTCAAATCTCTGCGCGGAGTCTGGATAAGTTTAAGTTGTTTTCATGCAAAAACGAACCCGTTTTAGCGAAAGTTAGCATACATAATCAAAATAATAAATCCGTCAGTAATATCTATTTACCAGAGAATCTACGAACCTATCAAACTTGGTGTTTTGGGGTAGAGTCGACGTCGTGAAATTCTATCTACATCTTCGTTCTAGTAAACACGTCAATGGAGGTTTGCATATGACCTGTGCAATGTGCGGAAATAACCCCCCTGTACCCAGACCCAGCTAGCCGATTCGTACGGGTGTCCCTCGAGTGTTGTAAACCACCAAAGACGACTCGCTTAATCCTTCGCTAAGATGAAAGCTTAGATCTGCTCATTGTATAATAATACGAAATGGACGTAATCAAGCGGCTAACGCTCTTCCAGGCGATTTGAGCTGGTCTAAAGAAGACATCACGGCAGCGACAATACCACGTGACCGCAAACTAGACAGATACAAGACCCACATCCGCTTTCAATTAATGGTGCGTTTAAAATACGTATGCCGATAACGGACCGATTTTAGACACATTATCATTAACAAGGTAAGGGATTATTGATTCAAACGCTACCCATCTAGTGACATCTTGACACTTGTTAATTGTTAACCGTTGTCGTCGGCTGAAATCAATTATAAGGGTGTTGATAAGATCAACAAACAATGTTGCCGATGAACTCGGTGACATATTCATTCACTTCTGATTTCTCGGAACATTATTGATGTAAGGATACACGTTATGCCTGATGCGACAATCATAATTGCAAGCATTTTTTTCTTTAGTATAAATTATTATTTTGACATTGTATTCCTCACTTTCTTGGAGAGCTTATGCCATTGTCCGTCCGTCGATTGGTTTTTGTGTCGCGCATAACTAAAGAGTATCAATTCTGGGGTGATGCAACTTTATTTTTATTAAGCATGCGTTTAAGAAAATGTGTGCATTGTTATGACCCCTTTGAAAGGAACCGATGAATTTGTTTATATCCTGTGTTGCGAGTGATTGATTAGGTGGTTGTGCTTTAAAGGTGACACTATGCAAGCATATTAATAAACATGTGAACTTGCATACATGTACCTGTTCATTTCGGCTCCGAATTTTTATATAAACGGTACAGTTTCAAGCACAAATGATTTTTTTTCAATGTTCTCCTGTTTAAGAAAATGTATTGCTTCTAGAGCTATGAAACATTACTCACTGTGCAACTTTAAACCAGGGTCTGTTGATGATTTTTCTTCACATACATGTAAGAGCAATGAAAAAATGTTTTTCTTCTCATATAACTTGCAACGTGTTATTGCTATAATAATGGAAACGTTTCCACTGTAATCGGTCAATTTTTGAAATTTGGGGAATTTTATTCGTGATTTGTATTGGCATTCGTGTCCAAAAACGACACTTGTCTTGTTTTCGAAGAAAGTGAACAGAGAATGTATACACGAAAATATTTTTCACGATTGCATATTATACGTTATTTTTAAATAAGTTGAAAACAAAAATCGTTTTCTGATTTTACTTGGCAGTATTCTGAGAACTACAACACACATGTACATTTTCATTTACTGGGTGTATAAATGCAATGCATCGTAAAGTACAATTTAAAATATATGTTATATTTTCAAGTCATTGCGTTTCTCAAGAGATGTCTTCAAATACACCTCCTTGAAATGCCGCGTTTTTTTGTCTACCAATCTTAGAAGAACCATCCCGATTAAAACGTAACATTCCATTTATACCTTTTACAAAAAAGCGATATGGATAGCACAACTCCAAATGTCAAATTTGATCAGTGAGAGGAATCACAGAATAACTGTCAAACGAGTTTCACGTTCTGTTAAAATTGTGTCTCATATGAGTAATAAATCCATCATTCATTTATCCAACGATGTGGATACTATGCGAAACGTTCCGCATAGACATTGTTCATTATCCCGCGCTGAACAATAGCGATGCGCGCGCATCTAGATGAAATAAATGGCGACATGTCTCAGACTAGAGGCGATTTATTGGAATAAAATCCGTAATGGGGATTATGTATCATTACTTTTGGCATTAGGGATATTCATTCTGTTTAATACTAGATTAGAGAATTAGGCGTCATCTGCTTTTATCCTGTCAATGGGTAAAACCGTGCGAAGTTTCTGTCCGTTTACAGCTTGGTTAGTAGGTCAGAACTCCGAAACTATTACTATGCCAAAGTCTTTTGTTTCTATTCGAATGCCATGATATTTTATAAAGGTCAAAGAGTCGTCTTTGAAAGTACCGGTAATTCAGGCTATTTTCCATCGTACCTCAATGGAGCTTGAATTATTTTTATTCCTTGCATTACAAATGATTGCATCTGATTGGCATTTCCTCGTTCACGTCTATTAAGTTGTGATGGATTGCAAGGGTATTGCAAAAAAACACACCTTCGGGTGGCTTGAATTGTTAACATTGGTATTCAATAAAGCTGGTATTTGTTTGGCTGGTTCCACTTCATTACAAGTGTCAAGGAAAGTTGTAACTGTTGGCGTTAATTTGTTTTATTGTATGATAGCTACTGGCAGAAAATTATAAATTGATTTGCGTGTACTTTATTTTTGTCAAGTGCTTTTTTTATGTCAACAGTTCTTTCTGCATATCTTGTTGTATTTACGGAAAGTGACATTCTGTAAATTATAATTTTTTTATAATTTAATTTTTGTAAGAAGAAGAAGCTTATCAATTTTGTCAAAATGGTTGTTGTATAAATTCGCTCTGACCGAATGCGTTCTGGTTTTATAATCTTTATTTGTCTTCAGAGCAAATCAAGTTTATGGTTGATGAGTCGGACTTTCTATTAAAACTACCGGTATTTAATATGTAAACTTCAACTAATCACGTCGAACATGTACGAACAGTGTTTTACTGATTTTTGTTTCATATACGCACAAACACACACACCCGCGCACACACACACGCACACGCACACACACTGCATTTGCAGTGCAGCGTTTAATCACTGTATAGATTACCGAAATTATATTTCTATACATGTAAAAAGTTCCTTATGTATATTTCTATACAATGCCAGTTTCATAAACACATCTTCTTTTTTCTTGTAATTGTTCTTCTCTTTTTCTACCAAACAAAAAGACTGTTGTTTTTGGTTGGTTTTCTTTTTTTCATACATAATTGTTTATGAAAAACGAAGGAAACACTTTAATGTTAACTAATATCTTTTTAGGAATGTATAATTAACATAAGCATAAAGTAAACGACAAACACACGAACTTATTATGTACATTCTGCTTGTTAAAAAAGCAGTTTACTAACACATGTGACATGCTACTAATACCTTTTTACGAATGTATTTGTTTGACATAAACGTAAAGTAAACTACAGACTTACAAACTTATTCATGTACATTTTGCCTCTAAAAAAACACTACTAGTATATATTACATGTAAATATTGGTAGTCCTTTTGTCAATTTTTCTATACAATGACAGTTCCTTTTTCTTGTCATTTTTTCTGAATACGAAAATTGTATATGTTTTTTCCCCTTTTATTCATACATAATCGTTTATGAAAAAACGAACGCAACTTCTCAATCGGATCTCATACCAAATAATGAATGTGTTTATTTGACACAAGCATAAATTAGGCGACAGACATACGAACTTATTCATCTACACTTGGCTTCTTAAAGATAATTTTTTCTTACATGTATATCTATATCATCAGTTTTTCTTTATGTGGGCATTCATGTACATTTTGCTTCTTAAGTCACAGTTAACTAGCTCGTTTATTTTCTCGTTAGTTTCTATGTTAATTTAGGTACATGTATATATATTCTCGTGTATCTAAATGGACGTGTATATGTTGACTTACGCATATATTTGTTTGTTGATTTTATTTTTATTTTGTTATGAGCAACCGTCTATAAATCTAGGTATATACCTTTTCGTATCTATTAGTAAGATTACACGTTTTCTTAAGCACATATTTGTTTCATTCGTTTCGTTTGGAAGCGTGAGCTTACGTCTGTTGATCAAAACATATTTCGTTTCCAGATATTTAGATAGGCAATGTGGCGGACATACGATGTTTTTACACATTTTCCGAAGCAACAGTTACCAACACGCATATATGTACCGTTTTTTATCCTTTTATTCCGTCTGTTCATCTAGATATATTTCGTTTTCGGATATTAAGATCGACAATGTGGCGGAAATACAGTTACCAACACGTATGCATGAACCGATATTTATCCTTTATTCCTTTGAGAGTATCCGTTTAGTAGGTGTAAGCATATTCCGTTTTCCCGTATATTTAGCTTGACAATACGTAAAGCGTCTATCTGTTGATCTAAAATACATTTCGTTTACCGTACAATCTAGATCGAACAATTTGAAGACATACATTTTTCTTTTTAATGTACATTTAATATGATTTAGCATGACAATGTGACGGATATACAAGCATACTCAGTTTTTCGGTACGTGTATTGATTTCGTTTGTTTTTTACCGTGACTACCTGACAATTAATGAAAGCATATTTCAAGACAGATAAACTTAAATTTTGTTCTTATTTTTTTGTTAGTTTGTTATATTTTTAATCGTTAATATCCGTCAGTTTATCTACGCGTATCTCGTTTTCGTACTTTTTTTATTACCAATACGACGAACGCAAGAACCTTTTCACTGACAGAGTACTTGATTAAACGTGTAATTATACAAAACACACAAATATTACAGATGTATACAAATGATAAGTTCCAAATATTGGGATTGCATACGTTAATTTTTTGACTGTCATGAATATTTTAGACTAATAATGTATGCTGTTCGTATCATACTAAACTGTTCTCATGTTATTAGTAATATTATGGTAAATTTGAAATGTAATGTATCTCACGACATATATACACACACTCGCGCACGCATACGTGTCTACGGTGCAGACTGAGGACACATGATTTTTGCCCTTCATTGGGAACATCCATCCTATCCAGCTATTTATAGTTTGTCTAGACTATAAGAATAAAACATTAAATATGACAGCTAAATGGGGAAAGTTTCTTGACACACTTCATACTGAGGACAGACCTATCACTGAGGACAGACCAACCACTGAAGGCAACTTACACACAGCCAGTGATGACTTCACACCCCATTTTCTGAGGACATCACACACGAATATATTTAAATTATAAAAAAAAATGTCTTTATATGAAAATGTAGTATTTATCACTGTCTGTAATGCTCTTTTAAAAATAACTAATACTATTCTTTAATATGTACAACTTAACTTCTCAAATATATCGGATATTTAAGTACTTGCACTTTTACCACTGAGGACTTACTCGCAGACAGTGAAGACTTTACACACCGCTGTCTGGGGACGTAACATACAGTTTTAATTCTATTGCTTTTCTCTTATCTCTTATATCAAAGGTGCGTTATTTTATATTATTGTATTATTAATCTTTATTAAAACATGGTAAGTTGCTAATATAGTAACAGAATAAGATCACATTATCAATTTTAAGGATGATATTGTTCGGGTAAAGTCCTTGTGATTAACCAATATTTTGATTATATTATCAGATAAATCTAATATACCAGGTATGGTTTACTTCCGCCGCAATGTTTTTTATCCGTGAAAACGGATACAGAACATTTTAAAGCACAGGCGCAACAACAATTCTCTATTGTCTCAATATACAACGATACTGTTCCACTGATATACAACGAGATAGTCTTAATCGATACATTTAATTATTGAAATCATATATATACATAGCTGTGTATGTGCTAAGTAGTAGAAAATAGAACCAACATATTAAAAAATGATGGCCGTAACGTAATAGTGTGCTTTTTCATATTATGATTAATAATGTTTTTCAATAATTTAATAATAAATAAGTTGCATTTGTATCATTACGATTCAAACCACCTCGCTGTAAATGGTTTAAAGTGAACGTGAGTACCGCTCAGTCCATCCCTAACTCAGAAATGCATAATCAACTGTTCTCTTCTTGCAAAAACGTTTACTTACATCGCCTACTATCGAATCTACATCGAAAAAATAGAAATCTATTCGTCTGATTAAGTGTTTTTCGGCAACAGATGACAAAACAACATCGTGAATTATTACAAGCGACAATAAAATGCATCAAGCCATGTTTTCGTCTGACAGGCTCAATAAACCAACTTATGCGTGTAGTCCTTTGATTTATCTAAGGGAGACAACTTTGCTTGAAAGTAACTATAAGCTAGTACGAGGATTGCTTATATAAAGTATAAAATACACCATCTTCTATATCAGATGGACAGCCGAGTAGTCTAATCTGTAGACTGCAACTCCAAGGGTCAGTGGTCCGAGCCTTGTTGTGGATTACATTTGTTTCTTTCGTTTATTTTTTATTGTTTTATACTGGATCTTTTGATTTAAGATGTTTAATTTTATTAATTTAAAGCTTTTTAAGTAGGTTTAAAAATTCTTTCCATTCATTTTAAATAACTATATATGATAACTTGCAAATTTTGCTTACCTTCGTAAATGCCATAAAGCGCTCTTACGAGTAAATTTAAGGGTAAACCAAAAATCCACACATTATTTTTTTCAGTCGGACTCCGTAGCTTAATTTAGTTTAATAAGATAACCATTTCTTAAAATTGTATATGGCCTCTTAAAAATATTTTGTATTATTCAGGCGCAAAATGAAAATTAATATCCTTGGGTGCACCACTTGGACCATTTGTTTAGAATTGCCCAAATCTCTCCCATCCCGCTATCACTTTCTCTACGGATTATGATGGTGGAATCGCGAAAGCACGATTCGATGATAAAAGACGACGGAGCGATAACGCGAGATTACGATGCAATAATGCGTAATCACGCGTTTTAGACCTTGTAAACACAAAAGTCAAACGTTGAGAACATGATGGGAGATTGCGATATTAACCTATTATTCTTTTGCGAGTTTGATTCGTGATCTAGCGTAATCGCGTCGTTATTTTGTGCCTTTGAGTCGTGTTTTCGCGTTTTCGCACCTGCATGCAGAGGTCGACAATGCAAAACGTCTAAATGGCACTAACGGTATACTGTAACACCCCCTTAATGATTTCTCCACCGCTATTAATTGCATACACACATTAAAAAAGAGCTTTGATGTAATAATTATATCCTTTGCTAGGAGTTCTTTTAAACAAACACATATATCCTTTTTTTAATTAAGACATTTTTAAATAGACATGTCGACCTGTCATACACTGTCATTAGTGACAGGTTACACTGTCCTCAGTTGTGGGTCACACTGTCCTCAGTAGTGGGTTACACTGACCTCAGTGGACGGTTGCCAACAAATGAAAATCAGCTTTTCTTGGTCCTGCGTCTCTTTTCACAAATATTTAGAGTCTGAATTCGAGACTTAAACACGAATAACTAAAATTCGAAACTTTAAGCTAGAAAATAATTGTTTTTCTCTACCATATCAAGTTAGTGTTATCAACACTATGACGGACGTGATGTTTTATGATAATAATATAACGCTATATTGTTCCTTCGAGTCTTAAATAAAAACTCTGAATATTCATGCACATGATGAAGTTGTGAAATAGTTAGTGATTTTAAATCATATTGCCTTCAAATTGTTCAATGTATGCGGAAAAAGTACGGCGCCTGCGCAAGGCGGCCCAGTGGTATTCGTCACTGCTTTTTGTTTAAAAGAAATCCTAGCAAGGTGATTTCATCACAGCTCTTGTTAATTGGTGTACATGCATTTTATAGCGGTGGGTAAAGCATTAAAGTTATGTTACAGTATTCCGTAAATGCCACTCATTGTTTCGCAAAACGCGCAAACACGATTCAAAGGCACAAAATAACGTCGCGATTTCGCGAGACTACAATTCAAACTCGCAAAAGAATAATAGGTTAATATCGCAATATCCCATCATGCTCTCAAAGTTTTGAGATTAGGCATTATTTCATCGTTATCGCGCGTTATCGCTCCGTCATTTACATTTTATAAATACATCCCATGCTTATGTTAAAATTAACTAATCATCAGACACCTATTTTCATTGATCACCTATCGCGTGTGCCTGTAAATGCTATCGCATGCGCACGTTATCACTCTTGCGTGCACACGTAACAGCTATCGCATGCGCACGTAATAGCTTTATCGTTCTCACATATTAACTATAGCGTGCGCTCGTAATTGTATTGCGCACACGATTAATACTATCGCTTGCGCATGTAATACTATCAAGGGCGCACGTTATAATATCGTAACGCACATAATAACTATCGTGTGTGCACGTGATAACTGTAGCGTACTCACTGAATGACTATCGCTAATAAAATAGTTCTCTTAATGTCGCTGAACCATTTAACCCTGATTATAGTATAACGGCCTCTGCACGGCGCACTCACGACCTCCAAGATAAATGAAGAACGCAAAGCTGCTCGTTGTGCAGTCGCAAACAACTTTTGGCGCAGTGACTAGGCAAAGAACGCCATGTCGCTGCGATTATTTCGACTTATTTCTAATACATCGAATATGAAGTCTGCACTAGGCACTGAAGAGAGCGCGTTTGGAACGCCGTAGCAAAACATCTTTTGCATCTTCATCTCTGCAAGCGCTGCATAGACGAGCTAGAAAAGTCGGAGCCATTGACGTGTTGTGTTGGCGTCCTTCAAACCCGCTTACACGTCAAAAAGCTTGCAGAAAGCAGGGACAGTTAAAAGTTGTCATTTGGTTAAGGGTTACAGCATTTTGCAACAAGATAAAATAAAATAAACTTTTTTATGTGTGCGAAATGTTGTTTTCTCTGTAGAATATTAGATACATACAAATAGCAATATGAATTTCATGTTTTACTTACATTTTATATACAGAGTATTTTATGTACAGCTTTATGATTGGTACACAAGTATAATTTTCTACATATATTATTGAAAAATTCTTTTTTATTTCAAGAATTGTACAAAAAACTGCTTTTTACATTCAAACTAAATTAAGTTTGAATACCCGTGTGTATTATAGCATTTAAATCAATAAAATGTTACACGTAAGAAAATCTACCTTTTACATACATACTTAATTAAGTTTGAATACGAGTGTTTATTATAGTATTTATCAATAAAATGTTACACATTAGAACTTGCTGAATTAAATTGTGTAAAATATACTGATAATGCAGATTTTACATAATACTTGTGAAATAAAGAATATTTATATTATGCTTGATGATTTGTTATGTCATTATGGGAGACATCAGTAAATATTTGTTAAAAAACGAACCAGATCCGTATTTTTTCTGCTTTAATTGTATTGTGTATATTGCAAACGTGTGTTTCATACTATTTACAAAACCCTAATGGGTAGGGCTTCTAATTTTCCTCTGACAATAAAAGATATACCGTTTAATCTCTAGTCACACTATATTTATATCATTCATGTTTGGATTTGTAATCACAAGTATTATTTTCTGACATGTAATATGAAAAGGTATGCTTGGTCTACTTCTACAAATAATCTTACAATAAACAACAAATTTAACAATTTTCGGGGTAAATGGGGTACGAGCACAAGTGCATAGTATTTTCTACTTCATTATTAAAGAATGTACATAGATAATTGGCAACAATTTTTGTTTTGAAAATAAAAACATTTTGTGTCCAAGATTCTGTGAACTATTATGCACTGGGGCCTTCTAATATATATTTCATAAGTTAGATTGAACACGAGTACATGAACATTTTTCCCGTCAATATTAAAGAATTCTGAGTTCCATTTTGTATGACTAACAGGAATGTTACAGTTTTTAATTAATATTTTATAAGTATGTTTCTCTTCTTTAGGGCTTGTTAATATTTTATAAGTATGTTTCTCTTCTTTAGGGCTTGTTAATATTTTATAAGTATGTTTCTCTTCTTTAGGGCTTGTTAATATTTTCTTAATGTAAGTTGGTGATATAGAGTCTAGGTCCTTGAGTTTTTTTTTGTCAAAAGTATGCATGTCTTCAAAATTGTCAATACCTGTATTTGTTAATTAATCCTTGGTACAATTAGAATTTTAATTTGTTCCAACATGTGTATTCAATTATTTTTTCAAAATATAATAATTTCTGTCTATTATAATATACCTAACAAAATGAATAACCCTTTCATATAGACTTTAAATATAAATACAACTATTGTTAATTTTAAAATTATAATTATAAAAAGAGGCATATCCACAATATCATCACAATTTATTATTGTAAGCTTTTCAATGTACAATATTTGGTTTTTCAAGATGTTGAGCCAAAATGCATTTTTCAAGTGTTAACATATATTACCTGCAAAGATGTTGCCAGTATTAAATATATTTTTTTTTTAATCTAATAATAATTTTACCAGTGAATAACAATTTCCTTCGCCTTAAACTTATCTCTTAAGCCATGTTATTTGCCCTGATTTTCAAAAGAACATGTATCTATCATATTTAATCCACCTTTGTTTCATGTATTAAAAAATTACAGTTGAACGTAGCATATAGTTTCCCATTAAACAACACTGCTTTCAAGTCTTATTATACAATAGATTACATTATTCAAAGCTCATGACATAGGTGTTTTATATATTTCCAATGATATTTTTTTTCCATTTTGAACACACGTCCATTTTTTTGTGCTAATTAGAATGTTGGTTAAATAAAAGATTGTAATGAATACAATCAATATAGGATTGATTAAACAACACACCAGTTGTTTACTTGTAAAGACCCCTTTAACTTATTACCAAACAATAACGGGATTTTACGAGTTTTTTGCAGACAATTCTAAACATTGTGGGATAAAGAGATATTGCTAATTTTGAAAATTTCCCCTTTTACCACAATTATTCATGTCATATGCAAGCTTTTTCTTCTTTGTATTGTTTAGTTAATAGTTTAAGAATATTATGCAGACATCATTTGAACCATATGGCTGAATGAAAATCTTAATCATAAAAAGCACTGACTTCTTTTGTTACAATGTTTACAATACAAACACAAGCTCAGAAATAATTGAATTAAATTAAACTTCCTCCAGATTTGCAATATAAATTTAAATGTTATAAATTCGTCAATTACAAATACAATACAATAACGATTCTCTATTTAAAAAAAAACAAACAAGTTACACTGTATATATGAACAGCAATAATTAAGGTGACACTCATTCTAAAAATTAATGAAAAAATAATGCAAGCAAATTAATTTCACATGATTTTATCATTAACAAGCAAATGCCTTAATATTAATCAACTGGAAATAAAATCAGAATCTTAAAGCAAGCAGACGAATAAGGCACTTGTGGATCAAGGGGTTTAAAGGGGTTTACACACGGGCATGGAACAATGTAAAGACACCGTTAAGAATTTTATTTTTGCACATATCTCAAGTAATTGAAATACATTTGCAAACACTTTAGTGCATAAAAGACAATTTTTCTTGCATTTTGTGGCGATATCTTAAGATTTAAGAATAAATAATTGAATACATCTGAAATCGGTGCCAAAATTTCACGTTGCGTGCAGCATAATCGTAAACATGAACATGTTACACATAAAATTAAGGCCAAGAACAAACACAGGCTTATCAAATAAAGTATCTGTGATGTTTTTCAAATTGCCATAAGCAGCATTAAAAACTGTCTTTTATGCACTAGTTGAAATTCTGAAGAAAAATTGTTTTACAAAGTTATTTGAAGAAAAGTACCACATACCAGTGTGTTTAAATCCATCAACGTTCAAATGTGAACCCCACAAGCGAACAACTAACAGTTGTTGGGTATCAATTGAATGATGCAACAGGCACAGTTTTAAAAGCAGAAAGCTATTATTAGAGTTTCTAAACTTTTACTGATGAAAAGTTCAGGGTCGCGAAACTATATGGCAAGGCAGAATTACAATAAAAATATCAACAAACTAGAACTATAAGTATATAAGTCAATGAATATATAATTTTATACGTAAATTTAAATTGATGTTACGAGTAAATATAATGATTTCAGCGATCTGAGGTACAGAACGTGTTTTCGATTGGTGTGTTTATCTTTTTACCAGATACCGTCCCGAACGAACGACAACTATTGTTCGCCCTAAGTTACGAAAAGACCAAAAAGCCATATAAGAATAACTTACCCGCCCCTGGCGGCCATATTCAAACTCGTCCAAGATATAATTGGGACAAATCATCTGACCAAGTTTCATGATGATCTGACAATAAATGTGGCTTCTAGAGGTTTACCAAGTTTTGAATAAAGCCATATAACAAAAAATGCCCTGATCCCTGGCGGCAATATTTTTCAACCACCCGGAACCATTTTCGAACTCGTCCAAAACATCAGTGGGATGACCAAGTTTCATGAAGATCGGACAATAAGTGTGGCCTCGAGAGTGTTAACAAGGTTTTACTATAGCCATATAAGGAAAAATGCCCCGCTCCCTGGCGGCCATGATTTCAAAAGACCAGAAACATTTTCATACCCATCCAAGATATCATAAGAACAAATAATCTGACCAAGTTTCATGAAGTTTGGACAATACATGTCACTTTTAGAGTGTTAACAAGTTTTTACTACATCCATATCAGAAAAAATGCCCTACCCCATAACGGCTATGTTTTTCAACCAACCAAAACCAATTTCGAACTCGTCCATGATATCATTAGGACAAATCGTCTGACCATATTTCATGAAGATTGGATAATAAATGTGGCCTCTAGAGTGTTAACAAGGCAAAGGTTAACGCCGCACAACGCACGACGGACAAAAGGCAATCACAAAAGCACACCATGAACACAAACCTATAGAGAAGTGTGTATAAGTAAGTCTTTAAGCCCCGTTGCAGGACCGTTATAATGACCAACAACCAAACACACATGCTTCGGTAATGGAGATTGAACCCCGGTCGCCTAGGCGAGAGGTGCGTGTACCAACCACTGCGCTAACCAGACATCCATATACCCACTCATGATCTTGAATGCATGTTATAAAATAAACTAGACCCCTCTGGTAATATTGCTTTAATTTTACATTTTCTGAAATAATTCGACCTTGACCTTGAATATTACCACGTGGACGTTGAACACATGCTCTTAAGTATAAAAACACGTTTTATGGATGTTCAAGTTATAAAGCAGACACAACCTACTTTGATAATAAAATCCTGTATTATGACCTCCACCGAAAATGTAACCATGCGCTATAGAGCGCAAGGCACCGACTCATATAATTAAAGGAACAGTTCTGCCAATTTATTTTCAAATGTTTAAATGCATTGGAAAGTAACAGTCCAAACAAGTTCAAGAAAAATAGACGGGCAGACATATCGACATAAAACCCCTACCAACTTATAGTGACAGTATAATTATAACTTGTGGTGATAGTATGGTGAAACAAGTAAGCAAAGTTAAATTAGGACTTAAACATGTGACATCTGTTTTAAATCAAAGTACTGGCAGTACTGGTGTGACGATGCTTTTGAAGAGGATGGATATAAAACAGCAATTTAAGTTTATCTATATCACCACAATTGTGTATGTTGATACAAACATTTGGGTACGATAAAAAATTTGGGTACGAAAATTTTGGGAACGAAAAAAAATTTGGAACGAAAAAAAATTGCGTACGAAACATTTTTGGTACGAAAAAAAGTTTAGGGGTACGGGGAAGTAGTACCCGTGGGTAACTTGACCCATTGAGCGAAACTGGGAGGCGGGTCACATTCTTGTTCATTAAGTATGGCAATACCTTCATGATGATTCTCGAAAGTAGGTATGAGCACATAGTCGGACCATGTGAGCTCAATCGTATGAGCACTTGACTATCCGAGTTCGCCCACGAACATATGGACAAGTTAACTAATAGCGAAATGACCTTATACATGTATATGCTGAAATCTAACAATCGAACGAAATATCAAACATGGTATGTACACTTAGGTGGTTGTGTAATTTCTGTTAGAATATCGTATTCAATATGTAAATTTTAAATGATTGTGCCCGCACCTGAGTTCGTTACCTTGTTTGAGTCTATACGCGCCTGGGCTGCACCCAGTGTGTGTATTTGTGTTTTTCCAAGGTAATGAGTTACCTCCGCGCTGAGGCTGCATAATGTTGGGACCCGGAGTGTGTCCAGCACTCCTACCTAATAAGATTAGATTGACGACAGTTGGGACGAATTTTGAATGATAGCTGCAATTTCCAGCTATTTGTTTTGTACTGAAATACTTTTTAATTTTTTATATGGTAAAATGCTGCGGGGGGGGGGGGATGGGATTATCCGGAAAAAAACACCTGTCCTGAATGGTGACCACAAAACATACAAAATATAACATTGCGCCGGGAGCGGTAATCGAACCGGTGTCGTAAAGGTGAATCAAAGTACTGGCAGTACTGGTGTGACGATGCTTTCGAAGAGGATGGATATAAAACATTAATTTAAGTTTATCCATATCACCACAATTGTGTATGTTGATACGAACATTTGGGTACGATAAACAATTTGGTACGAAAATATTTTGTACGAAAAAAAAATTGGTACGAAACAAATTTGCGTACGAAACATTTTTGGTACGAAAAAAAGTTTTGGGGTACGGGGAAGTAGTACCCGTGGGTAACTTGACCCATTGAGCGAAACTGGGAGGCGGGTCACATTCTTGTTCATTAAGTATGGCAATACATTCATGATGATTCTCGAAAGTAGGTATGAGCACATAGCCGGACCATGTGAGCTCAATCGTATGAGCACTTGACTATCCGAGTTCGCCAACGAACATATGGATAAGTTAACTAATAGCGAAATGACCTTATACATGTATATGCTGAAATCTAACAATCGAACGAAATATCAAACATGGTATGTACACTTAGGTGGTTGTGTAATTTCTGTTAGAATATCGTATTCAATATGTTAATTTAAAATGATTGTGCCCGCACTTGAGTTTGTTGCCTTGTAAGATTAGATTGACGACAGTTGGGACGAATTTTGAATGATAGCTGCAATTTCCAGCTATTTGTTTTGTACTGAAATACTTTTTAATTTTTTATATGGTCAAATGCTGCGCGGTGGGGGATAAGATTTTCCGAAAAAAACAACTGTCGGGAATGGTGACCACAAAACATACAAAATATAACATTGCGCCGGGAGCGGGAATCGAACCGGTGTCGTTAAGGTGAAAAAGCGAACGTCCTTACCACTGCGCTAGCGGGACGGACAATTACGCAAAGAAATGTTGTTTTATCTATATATATCATAGCAGTGCAGCGTTAACAATTTGCAGGTTCGAAATCGTTCGCATTCTTTAGTTTTGTGATCACGTAAAAGGTTAATTTTACATGTTTTTATTCGCAATTTATTTACTAAATCGAGAACAAATATCAAACAAAATAGAGAAAATATATAGTTGTTTCATTGGTCCATAAAAATAAAATGGATGTAAAATTACTAATTTGAAATTAACGTTCTGATACACTTATTGAATCTGTTTCCCCAGGATATGCTGCTCTATTAATATTTACCTTTATCAACACGAACGACAACTCTGCTAGGAGAATGTTATCAATGAAAATCAACGAGCAATCTCCTACGCAGTGGCGAATGCCAAGGGAAGTAACTGAAAAATCGAGTTATCTCAATCGGACTGGCTCGGTCTTTTACATTGGTCGCCATTGTGAAGAATTTTTTTACTGGTTATCAAACCTTGGACGCTGCTGTTCCAGCATCGTCAAAAAGATAGAATAATCTAAACCAAGATTTTTTAAATCTAGTTTATCTTTAATTCCAACCTGACATAAATAATGGCCAAACATTCAGCTAGGTATTGTTTAGTAACTCACACAATGGTAAATGTGGTAAATGCTACTCTGATAGCAATCTAGCAAACATCCAATTAAGGATGTTATTTCGACTTAAATAAGGAAGGTTTTGAAAAATTTATAGCAAATTTTAATATTATAAGAGATCTAGACACACAATCTGAATTTTTCAATCTGAAATGGCATACAACATGAAACAGAACATGTATATTAGTGCATTTAAACGACAGCGTGTTTACAATGTTATCTGAATCACCAGGATAATAATAAAAGTTAACATAGCTTCCTTAAGTTGTTTTTATTTAACACACTTAAATGTTCACTTAACGTGGATCAGGCCTGGAATAATAGGAAAAGGGTGCTAAAGTAACACAATTATTGCGTCCCTTACCTGTGAACCTTGATCACTTGAAGATAGAGTGCACTATATCCGCAACTTTACAGATACAGCGCTCTTGATCAGGAATGACCCCATAAGTACTCTTCAAAAGGGGGCAACAAGTGAAGACATTGAAAATATAAAATTAACAACCAACAATTACTCCGAAATACTGAAGAAGAACAAAATATTCACATAAATAACACAGAAAAAACTTTGCGACAACATCTTCACTAAAACCTATAAACTTATGTTGACACTGTTACAAGACTTTAAGGAGCACAGTGACTGTGACTTTTAACATTATTGATGAGATATATTAGAGACATGTGTTAAAGCTGCCGATATCATACTAATACCGTGTTGTTTTTCATTCAAAATCGGGTCCGGTAATCGGCTCCATTACCAATGGACAATTTGTATTTATTTTTCCCAAATGGAAGCTAAAAATTCCCAATGATAGATTTCAAAAAAATATATTTGTTTAGATCTCAATATTTTGTTCATCTCCCATCCATATTATGAGTTCAACCTTAGAAAATATAATACTAAAAGCACCTGCATTCTCTATTTTGAAGCATTGTTTTAGCAAAAGAGCAACAACACTAATTTTACAATTTTAGTCAAAACGCTGCAAATTTTCCGAATACAAAAGGACCCAGCACCATTCCCAAAATGGTGAAAAAAAACTGTGATATGATGTCATTTAAAGGACACACACAACTTGTTTTCAAATGAAGTACTCAAAATACAAGTGACATTCTCTGAAGGCGCTTTCAATAACTGACATGTTTTTAGGACGGAGGTAAATGAAGTTTCAAGTAAACAGACTTGATGGTATTCAAGCGGGTGGACTCCAAATGATAACACCTCAAATTTGTAGATATAAAAATGGCATAAATCTGTCAACATACAAAACAGAGTTATGGGGCCCCTCACCATTGTTTTCTTTTAAATAGTTTAAAGTTCAGTCGCCACAAAATCAACAAAAAGGCGGATGAACAGGCGAAACCGAGTCCTGAACCGACCAATAGTATACAAAACAGTTATTTGATAAACCATCGGTATAAACCGAGCATCATGTTGATGACAGGCTGCTGCAATAATTATTAGTTGAAATTTCAGTATTAAATTTCTAGGTTACTTAACAAAGATAAGTTTATTATAACTGCTTCATAAGTAAAACTCTCAACAATTGTATTGGTAAAATGACTTGGTGAAAGGCAATGGCATTCTAGCATGTCTCTGAATAATCAATAACCCTATTTGTACAGCCAAAGTCGTCTGATACCACCCAAATGAATACACGTTTGCTTTAGATAATTGCTTTTTGGAACACCTTTGTTTGATTGGTAGTTTTGAGTGAAATGAATTGCAATAAGTATTATTTCATTCAAAAAGTCCAGTGCTGAGCAGGGTATCCGAATGTATGCACTGTGTTATTATTTGTTGTGTTTATATTGTATTCAAGATTGATAAGCATACCATAAGGTTATACATTATCATACGATATATTTGTGTGTATTGTATAGGAAATTGGCCACTTCCTTAAAAAAATAGAACACGAGTTCCTCTCCTGATAATTTCTCTGAAGTTTCATTTATTTTATAGATTATTATAAGTGATGACTTTAATTGTGAAAAAACTGTAACATGCTATGTGTACTAAAATGAGATTATTGTGTCGGTATAAATATGTTTTCTTAGTTCTTAAAAAACCGGCGCTAGCGACTAGGAAAAGTGTGTAGCTTCTACCAAAATATGTAAAAAACACAATATAGTTTACATTTCAGAATGCCATGTTATGTCGGTTCGGAAACAGAGAAAAGGTCGATCAGCTAATCCGATTCAATGAGTTCTTGTAGAACAGTCTACAGTAGCATCGCCAGGAAAAATGCAAACGAAAGACCACCCCTTGCAATCGCCTGCTTCTCATTTCCCTAGTGCAGAATCAAGCGATGATGATAGTAATTGGTTCATAATTGGTTCAAACACATTTACGATCAGATAGTGCATTACATTTATATCAAGTCAAGTTTATAACAGTTTTTTTAGGGCGTGCTTTAGCATATTTCCATGAACTGTAAGGAACTATTTTCAAAACATAAAACTCTGCCCATAATTATTGCAGAATAGCCCACATTTGATTTTCCTATTTCTCTAGATAGAACACAAGTCGTGTGTCGCAGTAGAATTGCACACAACCACTTATGTTTCGGTGTAAATATGCATGAATATATCGGATTTACGAAATATTCCTGCTATGTTGACAGTGAAACTTTTTTATTTTGTTAAGAAAATAAAACAACTACAATTTATTCCCTTTGCTTATTTTGTTTTTGGCACAAATAATTTTCGCACACACACACGTACGCGCGCACACACATTACTTGAGTGTAGTTCTGCGAATAAATAGCATAAAGAGCTTTTGTAGTAAATATACTTATTTTGACGTTATATTTGAGATCTTAAAGAGAGTTGTATGTACTTTGCGTGTTCGGATATGTTTCATCTTTCCGCATACGTAAATGGACTTGTCTTGTTTAAATTTCGGTAAAGAAACAATTTTGCAAATTAATGAATGCATGCATTATATTAAAACAAGCATAATAACGTTCATGACTTTGACATATGTAAACAATATCTTTTCGTTAAATAACAATAATCAAACGAAATCGGTTGTACGATATCATCATCGGTAATATAGACAAAACTTGCATTACTAACATGATGAATACACAAAAGATAATCAATGCTTGCTATGTGCAGTGAAAACGCGTTACATTTTGCTGCATAAACGTTTCAAATTCGAATCTCGGGAAAGGTGACTTTTGTAATGCTCTTGAATTAATAATAAAGTTTAAACATATTATTGTCAGTAAAAACAATATTGCGAATTAAAAAAATCATGTTTTGGCTGAACCAATTGAGGCTTACAACGATTCTAAGTTACAGTTGTGTTTGTGTCAGTGCCAACAATTTCTGAAGAATGTATCGTAAGATGACTTTATCTTTATGGAACAGATTTTACCGTCAATTATTTTAAACCAATTAGACTATGATCTATATGGTATTGTTTAGTGCTAGTGTTTAAGACCAAACTGAACGATTCATGGTATACGTTGATTTGAATCTATCTCGCATTCTGGTGCTATGTAATAAAAATATCAACTTCTTGACAGCGCACAAACGAAATGATCATTTTACATTTCTGTATCTCCCAATAAAATAAACTGCATGTTAGTGTTGAAGAAGTATTCAACGAGCTTAGAAATGTTATACCGGTATTTTAAGACCAGTTTATGATTTTAACATGATGTTTAAGTTTATTTTGTATTTTTCTCAAATACTAGATTAAAAGAACGCTGATTTTGTATTTTCATTCCAATGTCACGTGTTTTGCCTTCAAAAAATGATAAACATATTCCAAAACAAATTCGTGTGTTTATAATACACATTGTTTTACTGTGGCCTCAGTTTTAATCATCTTTAATAAATCATAATGTATGTTAAATGCTTTTGGTGTATGCTTTGTGTGTATTGTATACGAAATTGGTAACTTCCTTAAATAAAATACAACAAGAGTTCCCGTCCTGATGCGTCCTCTTTAGTTTCATTTTTCGAATAGACTATTAACTGTAATTGATAACTTTAATTTAAAAAAACCCACTGTAGCGTGCTATGTTTACTGCAGTTACATAATGGTGTCGGCATAAGTATGCTTTCTTAGTTCTTAGCCGGCGCTTGCAGCTAGAAAAAGTGTGAGTTGGTAAAATGATCGCAGCGATATTACTGATATGCTTTTAAACACGCCAAAATAAAACACAAACAACACGCATCGATAAACTAAAGCTTTGCGTTTTATAATTAGTTAACTTTAGTTTTGTATAGCATGATTAACCCGTCCTTACAATAAAACAACAAGTCCCGTTGGGAATAAAGGTTTCATTTCGTCACGTTTATCATTAGTGTTGACGTGTCATTTATTTGTTTATTCCATGTTTACATCTTACTTTTACCTATTGGTACTAATACATTTTTGGGGAAATTATAAATAGATCATTAAACACATGAGCTGGAAGTAGTTATGACCTAGATCGTTTTGTAAGACAGAACATATTGCAGTTTGCAAAGGTAGGTGCTTTCAAGCGTTGGCTTATAAATTATAAGTTGTTATGCTTGGACTGTTCAGGTCACACAATACGAAGACACAATTTCATACAACTTAATATGAAAATAAGCTTAGATTCAAGCAAACTCATGGTTCCAATTATAGTAAACGAACTTTTGAATAATTATGTAGTTTGTGATGACTATATTTATGATACCTTGCATACATATTTAGGGTTGTTTTATATAATCGACTACTACAGAATTAAGAGCCTGCAAATATTAAACAATGTGTTTAATCAGGTCCTAACACGGTTTCACATTTAATTCCACGGTGTCCGAAAGGAAAAATAATTCAAATAAAAAAATAAC
The DNA here is from genome assembly GCF_020536995.1 of Dreissena polymorpha. Classification (NCBI taxonomy): domain Eukaryota; kingdom Metazoa; phylum Mollusca; class Bivalvia; order Myida; family Dreissenidae; genus Dreissena; species Dreissena polymorpha. The sequence goes on from NC_068364.1 coordinate 65,895,682, forward strand.
GCTTTGCATTTACTTGTCCCGGTAACTTTTAATTAGTTTTGATATACAAATATATATCTTTTATGTTGGTATTTAAGTAAAAGTAGTTTGTGTTAAACATGTTTAGTAAAAGAAAACTAAACAGATAATAGCCAAAGACTTTAGAATTGAGAGAAATTAGCCTGTCTTACAATATATTCAGCCACTTTATAGTGAGATTGCCTTTGATGCTGTATAAATGTGCTTACAACACAAGTGATGCATTCGACATAGATGTATATATATTAAGGAAATATCATTTTCTGAAATTGTCAGCAGTGGGTGGGGTAATGTAAAACAATAATTCCTTATAATAATTTTCTATAGAAAGTTTGGAACAATGTGCACAATTAAAGTAACATATACTTCAGTGAAACATGAACCAGTTCTTATGAAATCTTTCAACAGGAGTAAATAATCACATGTTTTTCACCTTATAAACCACTTTCTTCTTGGGCGTTGTAAGTCCTTATTTTCTTATTTTGTTCATAAATCCATTAACACCAGCTGATATGTCCTTAACAACGCACCAATGGCGCAATAATTTGCATATGAAATATGTTTTAAGTAACAAGCCAATCAAGGGAGGCACTCTAGTTACTCCTTATATTTTAATACATTTCCTAAATATTCTGTCAGTTGTTACGAAAACACTAAATATTTGTGATATTTGAATATTAAAATCATTAACACATCTCTTCTTTAAAGTCTATTTAAAAAAGTGATAGATCTACTGTCCAAAAGTGAATATTTTGAGAAAAAATACCAAACATATATCTGAAATAATTATTTCATTGTATTAATAATAAGGCGATGTAAATTCCGAATAAACCGTTAAAATATTAAGTATATAAACAAATGTATATTTTAGATGTTGGAAAGTAACCATGAACAGGTATTTACAATAAATAAGCTTCGTGCTAAGAGAAAGAAGCACCTTCATGGTTGTGTATTATTTATTGATACTATAATAATGTATTTATTACATTGTGGTGTAAAACAAAATACTATGCATTTTATTATGAAAACACTCTGTATGGTACAATGTAAAACAGTATTTTATACAATTATGCACATTGGTTAAATGATAGACACGTCGAATATAAAAAAGACTGTGATACAGACAAACATTACTTTCATGGCGTATCAGCATGTGCCCAAGGAATACTGATGAACCACCATGTCCATATTGTTTTAACAATGCGATAATGAATTGTGTAAATAGTGATAGGACATAAAGCTGAACGTCTATGCCAACGTCTTAACATTGGTCATGTTTAAAATAGTCCTTCTTTGTGTAATGTAGTGTTTTCTGTCTATGTTAAGTGTCGTTTTCACTGACTTCTGTGCTATTGTCGACTCATGCTCTGTGCGCTCGGCGACCCTTTGACCTCTTGGGCTTCTTGTACGAGGGCACACAGTGGACAACATATGATGGCAGCGCAGTCGCCCAGCGTGCTGCCTTCAATACCCTTGGACTCACGAATTCTTCCGCGGACCTTGACCGCCATGAACAAGTTTAAAAGGGGTACCAAATATGCTATGCCTAGAACAGATAAAAGTTTGATTCAAGGATAATAAAGGTGTTTTTTTTTCTAAAAAATTGCTGCATTGGCGAAATAAAATCCTTTGTGATAAATATTGAGGCACGGAATTAAGCGGAAAAGCGCTTTCGTGTCATGTTATTTATTTTTAATTTTTTTTTAGTTATATATTGATGTTTATCTTGTTATTTTACAGCAGTTTTCTCATAAGTTTACATACTCAATAAAATAGAACAATTCGCTAAAGCTTGTGACTAAAGATATTAAAACCCCGCATAATTGAATTATTTGTATTCCACTTTAACTAAGCTATCTTTTAAGGACGAAAAAGAGAAGATAATTTTAAATATGTATCCCTAAGTTCATAGATAAATTTCGATAAAATTGGGAGTTGTACAAATAAGAACAAGGCAATTTCAGGTTTTCCGTAAGTACGAATGAAGTGTTTTGAGATTTGCATCTTACTGTTGTCCATAGATTCGTAACAATTACTTGATTTTCCTTGTTGATGCAACCAAATACGTATAGCATAAAAATATTCTACTTCCGCGATTGAGGTCAGTTGTGATTGCTCAATCTCTTGCACGGCGGTTACATTACATTCACCTCTGTGTTGGGCTCAGAACGGACTATTGTTATGAAAGCGTCTCATTTATGTCATGATCATTCCAAGCGTTCATCATTGAGGTTACAGTATACTAAACAATATCTTGCACGACGGTTACATTGCATTCACTGCATTAAAGAAAACCATATCATACCATGATATCTTATATCAGTCTTAATTCATTATTATAAAATTGATATGTTTTTTTATGTTAGGAAACCAACATACATACACACGTCGAAGCAATTCCTAACGTCACTCAATAAAAATTATGTTCAATTTTTTAAATTTGTGAAGTGCGTGGAATGATTCTATCTGCGTAAATGGGCAATAAAATAGTTCCAAAGAGTTGCATTAAAACTCGCAAGTTTTTGCACGATTTATCGTACATTTAAAAGCCATATGTGTTACTTTAATGCATGCGATCTTAAATATCCAATCAAATATACATTGAATGCGTTTGTTCGGTTTTACCTATTTTATAGGCAAAATGGCAAGCTGAGCATTTCGCAGAGTTGTATGTGAGAGCAAGGAACGACAACTCTGCGTGGAGATTGGTGATTGCTATGCCAATATCGTATCGGACATTTATTGTTTAGCAACCCTTTCCAGTACGCGGTAATTAACTTGCACACAACACATTAGTATGTAAACAAAGTATCTGAGTACACTGTTCAATTTTTTAATGACTGACTAAATTAACATTTGCTAAAATTAACCACAAACTAGAAACAATTATTTGTATTTGTTACTTACCGCATGATAAGCAGCTTCCTTCGCCTATGGCTTCAGCATTTTGGCCAAACGTTACACATGGAACGAAGTAGGCGATGATACATATCCCAAAGTCATCAAAGCAACCGAACAATGAATGTGACCACTGGAAGAAAAATTCATATGGAATTATGTCTAAGAAAAAATATAATGAAACCACAAAATACAAGCTAATTGAAAATTAGGTTGCACCAGCAGGAATGAAACGACGTCCTTTAGTAATGGAAGGTTACCGATTGCCAAACAGTTTGACACAGCACAAAGCACCAGTCGTTGCACATCAAACACACGCACTCACATACACGTTTAATGAATAAATTGGGGACCCGGATTGGAACGGTCATTGCTTATAATTGGCATTATCAACCGGTTTTATGGAAATCCAAACCGATGGAACTAAAGACGTTACACCACTGGATGAAGAATACATGTGGAATTTAACGAGTTGGAAAAGGTGAGGGAATATGGTCTGCCATGAGATCGATCGATTTGCCCTGGGTTTGATTCCTCTTAAAAAGGGTTCTCGAGATCTGTCACAAGTATAGGGTTTTCCAGGAAACAAAATCAAGATGATCTTAATAAACATAAGTTTTCTAATTTAATCGAGCTAGAAAAAACTTTTGATTAAACTAGTAATAAACATGGACGACATAACAGTAAATGCACAAGGTGATTGGTCACTGGAATAAGATGGCAAACAACAAATATCATCAGCATGAAACTAGAATATTATCCGGTAACCACAGAAGTTGTTTAACCTCTTGCAACACAAAAGGGACTTGTCTATAAACAGTGCCTAGGTATGTAGCCCACAAATGGAGAAGAAGAAACAAGTGTATGTAACGTAGTCGATCGATGCATGTATATAGCTAGGAGATGTAATAAAGTATGCCTACTTAGTATAAAGAGTGTCAATATATAATCCGAAATACATTACTGTCTTTACGAGTTGTTACTGACGGTGATAAAGAAATGAGGCGTTAAAAACTTCTAGAGACAATGGCGATGTAAATGCGACCGATACAAGTAAATATGGATATCCAACTTAAACATTAATGCATAAGTAGTAACCTTAAGTGATATCAAGAAGACTGGATGCATGGAGATTAAAATATGCAACTGTCGCGGTCGAACGTTAAAAACAAAGCACAGAGGGTTTAAAGCGGTAAATGTAGCTCGAACCCTCACACTTGACCCAGAGTAATTCGGAAAAAAACATTCACACGAAATTAATCACAAAGTACCACAGTCCAAATAAAAAGCAATTAAATTGAACATATATTCCAAATGAATAAGCAAATAGTCAAAAACACATATTATTAATTATACGTGTCGCTTAAGAGCACATTCCAACTCAAAACACATTGTTGGCCAATTAATTTTCCCATTGTCCGCATGTTTTATCAGCGAAAGTCACGTATCAACATATTATGCAAATAAATGCGGCATCTTTTCAGGACTTAATATTTTATGACACTATCAAAATAAATAAATCTAAAATATTAACACGCAATTTAAAAAAGTGCTATCAAATCACTTATGATTCGCATACGTGATTTGACCCCTACGCTTCTAAACTTCCGGACGTTGGTTAATAAACATTAATAATGACTTACATATATTATTTCTTTATGTGTGCATCTTCGTCAAGTTGATAAAAACTGTTCTTAAATTTATTTGATAAACATTTTAGTACGACAGACACATCGGGAATATGTGGGTTACGTCTAGACATATCTTTTGAGTAGTCATGCGGAGAAAAACATTTGATTGTAGATTAACTCATGAACACGAGTGCGTTTTAATTGAAGTTTAATGTATATTTTAGTTGTTTGCAGAAAATTACTTAATTCAGACAAAATTCATTGCGCTCGACTTAAAGGGACCGTCAAACACGAATTACGAAAAAAGAAAAGTTCTAAAATACCGTGTTTTTTTACAATTATTAGTTTATATTGATTAAAATATCACGACTGGTATATTACATTACTTGAAAAAGTTCATATTTTCAGTATATTCGGTAATAAAATTTCGCGATGTGAAATCGAAAGTACATCGAATATGTGCAGTGCGCTCAGGCTAATCAGGAACTACACTTCCCTCTTTTTTTAATTTTGCTTTTACAGAAAACCTCTTCTGAACAAAATCAAGTTTAGGCGGAAAGTGTCGTCTCTGAAAAGCCCGTGCGGACTGCACAGTCTAATCTGGAACAACACCTTACGCACATGCATTAAACCCCCTTTTTACAGATTACGGCTCAATTATAATAAAAAGAAGATCTTTAAGCCTGTTCTGGGGAACAAACCCAGGACTTATTAAAGCAAACAATAATTTGCTACCACTGCTCCAATGTGGCTTTTGTTACTATGAGTTATAATACATTTCAACCCATATGTCTGAAACACAACCTTTTGCTAAATTTTCGTTACAAAAGCTTTATTAATTTTACGTTTTCGATTGATGATCATCCATAAACGGACAAATATTTTAAACGTGTTTCAGTCATTAGTATTTGTTGTCTTGTCTTAATATAGTGCGTGCATTCCTTTTTGATTCTATAAATTTCTCTTTTCAATTGTCATTTTGCCAAACTGTAAACGAGTACATTAAACAATCATGTACTTATAAACAAACATAATTAATCTAATCATTGCTACACCAATGCCGTCTTACATTAACTATGTCATTGAGAAATACACAACCGAACGATTTAGTTTGGCCTTTTACAGCCATTTTGCGGCTTCATCCTGAAGTCACGATTAACTAAAGGTTAAACTATATGATGATAAATGATGCTTTACACCAAAGCTTTTTTTAATAAAGACGAGCTCTAGATCAAGTAAATTCTCGTTAAAAAAATGAAAAAACACATAAGGAAAATCAACATCCAAGTTTATAACATTGAAAAGCATAACGTATACATATATTCGAGACTTGCCGCAAAACTATATTTTTCGTACCAGTTATAATATTTGACAAAACAAATATAACATCTACATTTATTGAAACATCATTGCAATTGTTGTCTCTTGTATATGAATAATAGCTTACAATATAAAATATAATGGGAAGCATAAAAAACTAAACTTACATCTCCGCCTCCGGCCATTTCTGCAACTTTTGTGGTATTAAACAACACTCCCTATCTACAATCACGAGACGGGTATTTCGCAACCGTATCCACACTGGTGAACCCGCACAATGTTAGCGAATGCAGTAAATGGGCCGTTCTAGATTGCTAGTTGCGAAGTTCGGCGCAGATAGAACCATACATCGAATGCATCGGAATACGATTCTGTCATAATTTCGACTATTCAACGGTAAACGGTAAAGGGCGGGGTGGCGCTGATTCGAAAGGCATAGTAAAACAAGTTGTAAATTACGTCATCAATGACATCATACAATTAAAACTATGATGACGTAGATTACAACTTGTTTTACTACTACAAGAATGTAAACAGTAATGCTCTACACATTATAAAAGATAAATACTAATATCAGAAAGTCAATGGCGTTTTAGAAGTGTGTCATGATCAAGGATTATAAATTGATTTAAGTTTATAATAATAACAATTGACATACTTTTGTGTTCTCGAAAATTTGACGCGAATAAATTGAGTCGAGTATTGATATATTTGTGTGAATGTTTCAACGTGTATATTATATTCCAAATTGCCTCCACCACATACATCGGATGTTTGTAATCATTTTACGAAGTCAGCAGACAAACGATTGCAAGATGTAAATATTGTTCTACGCAATTTGCGTCTCGAGGAGGTACCAGCAACCACGCTCCCACTTAAAGCTTCATCCGGTGGCCGGTCCATCTTCTAAATGTATAAAACAGAAAACGCTCGACTTTGCGCCTTCGTCTGTCGCTGGAATGTCGTCTTCAACATCCAAGTGATTGGCATGTGCACTTGCAGACTGGATTGTCCGCGACTGTCTTCCACTAAGTGTAGTTGAGGGCAGTGGTTTCCGTCAGATGATGGCCATAGCAGCTCTGTCATATAAAGTTCAAGATGAACTTTAGCATTATTTAGCCGAAAAACCGGATTACGTAACTCCTGCTCTCGAATGGTGGCGTCGAAACGAAACGCGATTTCGGTTCCGTCTGAGCGCGTGTTCTCGTCAGCCAGCTTGGTATTAAAGGGGCCGACCAACAGATTTTGGCATGTATTGAAGCAGGTCATTAAATGCTTTATATTGATAAATTTAAACATTTGACCTAAAAATCCCCAGTAAAAAAAAGCAAGAATACAATTTAAGAAAAGGAAATAAAGTAACCATCAACAGGGCTTGAACCACTGACCCCTGGAGTCCTGGAGTAAAAAGTCTCCCGCCTAGACCACTCGACCATCCATGCTCATGCTTAGGGCGGATGTATTTTTTACTTATATAAGCAATCCTCGTAGTTTCCCAAAATATAACTACAACAACAGAACTTTCAAAATTATTCAATCTTTTCGCGTCGCAGGACGTTTTATAATTTTCAGGTTTTCAAATCGTCAAAAGATGCATATTGGATATTTCAGAGCATGGTAAATGATCAGTATTACTATTTCCTTTAAAATATCATAACAAAATCGAAAATTTGCAAATCTGAAACAACTTTCTTTAATTTTGTCAATTTGCCAATCTGTTGGGCCCTTTAACCAAGCTGATGAATAGACTAAATAGCGACTTAGTAGGTGCGATCATTTTTATGAACAAAAACCGTAGGGCAGTTGATATAAGTGAATAGAAGTGATATTATAGGAAATAAATAATACATATAGATTGTAAATAACGCAGCTTGCTATAGTTTGTTTTAGTTTTACGATGTGTTTTTATAACTTACTTTCGTATTTTGTGACAAAAATATTTTTTTCTTTTAAATATAAGTTTTGATTAAAAATATTATATAATTGCATTTTTATTGTTTATCAATTTTTTTAATATTTCAATAAAATTTTCACAGTGTTGTGATGTTGGTTATGATGTTTGTAGTAGCCTTTAGTAATTTACTTATGAAAGTATCCGAATATATTCGGATACTGGATACGGTTATCCGAATACCGATTTTAGATACGATTCCCATCCTAAGGCGGAGTATGTATTCAAGACTCAACTGAAATCGGCGAAAGGCAATCGAATTATCGAAATATACTGTTTGTAACATTTGCTTGTCTGCACTCATGTAAGTAATTTCTGTTTTATTTGAAAATCAATGGATAATACACTGATTAATTGTGGGTACATCAGATCTGCGGATTTTGCGACACAGCACGAACTTTATTTCGGCACGATTTCAAGGCGCCAAACGAGCATTCGCCGAGCGCAAATCTTCGTCGAATATTATTACATGCTAATAGAGTCCGCGGATAGGCCTTTAGCTCGACACAACTAGTCTGGTACTATGTAAACCCCAATCAGTATAAAATTTTTATTCGATTTAATTGTTGAATATGTTTGCTTTTTTTAACATCACATTTGGAACGAGTATATTACGAAGTGATGTCATACCGGGACAAACGCTTCAATCAATTTAAATCGTTTCTAGAACGGTAACGAATATATTCATGGTAAAGGCATTGTAATATATTTTTCATAGATGTCAATGTCATGTTAATATTGGTGAGCTACAAAATATTAAGCTAATATGGCAAACATATTTAAACATGTTGTGTTTCATATGCGTCAATATCCCTCCAAGATAATAAATAGTTACCACAGGTCTGCTTTTATCTTACACCAAACGTATTTGTATTAAATACTAAACGCGACTATATTATTGTTTAGAGCCACTCTTCATTCCATATTATTACGTTCTTTATAAACTTGCTTTATGTGTATGCTTTTCAGCGGAAAAACAGAGTTGGCTCAGAAAGACTTCTAAATGTAACATGCTCATCATGTCATATATATATATACGACTTAAACATGTGTAGTCTTAAAACGTATTTTATTAGCGGCAACACAGAGTTGGCTCTAAAAGACTTCGAAATGTAACATGTTCATCATGTCAAATATATATATATACGACTTAAACATGTGTAGACTTTACACGTATTTTATTAGCGGCAACACAGAGTTGGCTCAGAAAGACTTCGAAATGTAACATGTTCATCATGTCAATTATATTTGCGACTTAAACATGTGTAGAGTTTAAACGTTTTTTATCAGCGTATACATTATCTTTTTAGAATACCAAAAATGACATTTTAGTCAACGTAATTGTTTCACGTTTTCTCTATTTACCTTAAACTTATGATTAGAAAACCACAAATTTAATTAAAAATCCAATCTTAAATCAATTCATGCATACACACGTTGTTTGAACAATTTTTTTGTGAATCACAAGCGCATTTCGTGTTTAACCGTTGGTTCTACACCGTGATATCATGTGGTTAAACGCCTACGTCGTGTAAATAATCTTGAAATACTGATATGAGAAGCGTATGTGTGGTGTTTAAGTCAGAACATTATATGTGCCTAAAGCCATACAATTTAATTATGTGTGTATGTTTTTCAAAGTTTATAAGGGTATTGCGCACTCGCGCGAGAGGAAGTAATAAGTGTGCACCCGGAGTGTGTCCCGGCCCTACTACATTACTAATTTACATGAATCGCGATGGTTATGGCGAAGTTTGATTAAAGCTGCAATTTCCACTGTTTTTTTTTGTACAACTGCTTTAATTTGCAAGCCACTACAATAATTAAAGGATTTATACAAACTTTCACATGTCTGCCATAACCTTTCAGCAGGGTTTCTCCAGAAAACTATTTATTGTGGAGAAATTTGCGTTTGTAATGATCATGTTGGGAAAACATTGATACCATCTGGGGAAGACCAGGAAACCATATGTGGGCAGTGACTTTTTAATTCTTTTTCGTTACAAAAAACCTAATTTTCAGCCATTTTAATGCAATTTCTTTGCTTTGTAGAGGCCTATAGTAAGTGTATGTGGGCACATATGCATACAAATTTACTTTTAATGCTTATTAATACATTCAATGATATTATTTGGCTTTCATCCAACATCATTTCAGAAACTTGAATCCTTTGTCTTATATATAATGTGGTTATTCAATGTCCACTTTAGATATGTAAAGCTGAAAGTTTTATCTTAATAAATAACTCGTTTGCCAGTTTGTGCTTAAATTACATTTTATCACAATGCTAGTGTTGTCCCCCCCCACCCACCCCCCCCCCCCCACACACACATTATTATACCGCCACAAAGTATGTTTGGGGGGCTATATAGGAATCAGTTTGTCCCGATCGTCCCTGTCCCAGTTTGTTACGTCCGTCCCGACTTTTTGTCTGTTTGTCCGCCCGATTTATTTTCATGAATTTTTTTTTTGAACAAATGAACATACAACATTCAAACTTCATATGTTGATGCAACCTTATTAGCTTTATATATATAATTTAATTTTACAATTTCATACCATAAAACTTATCAAAAAACAAAACATTCAGGAATCATAAATATTACAGAGTTAGTTACATGACTATGATTAAAACTTTGTGGTTACCATGGTAAACATTTTAAAATCAATAAATTCATGCAGTTATTTTAAACCGTTATTGTTGAATGGTTTATAAATTATTAAAAATGCATACTGTAATAAAGTGAGTATAGGTAAAATGTCTTCAACATTCAAACATATTATATCAACATGAGAGCTATTGTTACCCTAAAATGTCATTGCACAAAATCAAAGACTGCTTGTGATTGTAAATTTGTTACAGCAAATAGCTGTAATATGAGCTTTTATTAGTCCCATTTTGGTTGGCAACTTGCATTATAACATCTGCAAGTGGGATAGACAGGAATAGTTGCTTTTGCACAGTTTTCCATTTCATCCTCTTAATATATCACATGCATTGAGCAAACATTCTTAGTGTTTTCTGGTGGTGTGTTATTAATAACTTATCAAACTTCTTCTCAAGAAGGTCAGATATCTATCTATCTATACTGTCTAACTCCCCTTGCAGTTATTATTGACAATGTGGTGGACGAACTAGTTATCGAACACATAGGGAATTACGTTAAAATTGAAACACTTAAATAACAAAAACATTATGTTTTAACAAATGACTAAAAGTTTAATCATTTAATAACTTATCTGTAAAGTTTTCCAGCAAATATCCTTCAAGAATTCATAACAATGATTAAACTTGTCTGTGAACAAGGTAAGTGTTATTCTTTTAATCAACTGAACTTTGTGTGGTTAAATGTATAAAATCGGTATCAACGTCATGTGTTAAGGTTCATGGGGGGGGGGGGGGATAAAATTCATTAAAAATTCGCTTTGGTTTTTCTTCATTCATTGTGGTACAATATGGTCAAACTATATATCATTTTAAAGCTAAAGACGGATAGAATAACATAAACACATTTTTGACATTCAATATTTGTGTGCTTTATTCATATTTTGGTTTAAAACCAATACATTTTTACACTAATTTACAAAATCTCAATCTAAAGTTAGGAAGGATATGCACTACCTTAAGTTGAATAAATACAAAGCTATATACATATACAAGGTCAAGTTAGCAACATTTCACAGAAAATTATTGTCATAAAACAACAAATGATTTTTTATTCAACTGCCTATTTTGGATAAATTTCCTAAACAAAGTTCTAAAAATAACTAAAACGTAACTACTTTTTAAAAAAGCCAGGTATGGTGGATAATAAGAGTCACAATTCTTTTTCAAAGGCTTAACAATTTTGTTATTTACCTCTCAACCAAATTGCAAATTTAAACCATCTCAAATTGAAATAGATTGCAGACGACATATAAAATTGTAAAGGAAAATAAAGAAATTGGCAAACCGATTGATTTTATATTTCGATTCCTTCTACCCATTTGAAAGCGTGGCCATCGCTGTGCTCCGTAGAAAAACGTGCAAAACAAATCGGTCGAAACCACGTGCAGTGGTGAGAAAACCGGGTATGTGTATATACATACCTGAGAAAACACAAACTTATTTTGACAGTTGGTTCGCAACTAGTAAAACAACTATTAACATTAATCAGCAAGAGATCGCACTCAATAACAGAAATGACCACGTAGAGATATCATCACTTACCCTATTTCAAATATTTTCCAGCTGAAAATTGTCCCCCACACGTCTTTTTTAGTTTATTTGTATTGTTTTTCTGGAGCCGAAGTGCATCTCACCGAATATCCATCTAACTTCCGTTGTTTTCACTTTCGTTATTAAAAACTTTGTTTAAAAGAATTATTTCTCCTTTTAGATTGTTAAAGCGATGTGTTATTATATATTATCAATAGAATAGTATACCGTGATAAATTTAACGGAGTTACGTATCGATCTTTCTGTCAGTCTGTAAGCGTACTATTTTATGCGCAATAATATAAGTATAGTGATTCGACAACAATTGTAAACATTGTTGAAATGCTTCTTACATAGTTATTATTTTGAGTGTTTATGAGGTCTGATCGTGCAGTTTGCAAACATCAACGGAAAGATTACAATCCAATGCATTTGTCATCGTCAACCGTTTGGAATGTCAATTAGGCGATGAGTGAGTTTTTAGCATGTTTCTTTCTATTTTATGAATTTACAAATGGCTGCCCCCATGGTGATGAAATGACATGTGTTCGAGTTTTGATATTTCTAGATATGTAAACTTTTTTTACTATTTAAGCGTAACTTGCCCTCGTCAATGTCGATATTATTCACTAGTAATATAATTTTCCGCCGAAATACGTGGAATAAACATGATTCAGATTTTTGAAAATAATGTATATTTTAGTTTAAATTGCTTTGTATTTTGATTGATTTTGTGGATGGTATGATACGTTGATGTACAAAATTGGTAGCAGTTTGAAGGAAAAACATCCTTTAAAGAATATATGTATACATTTTCAATGTGGCACTCTTCCTTTAGTCAAATTTCAGTTTAATGCTTGGGGTCCCACATTTTTCAAAATGAAGCCTCTACATGAACCTTAAAGTCTTGTTTGCGGCTATAAACTAGCAATGGCCAAATTCGTTAAAAGGGGAGTAACAAGTCAGCTCATTGAAATTAAAAGGTCAAAATCAACTATTTGTTTGATAGACAATTCTTTCCAAGGCCAGTATGTGCCGATTTTAATGTTACTTAAATACGCTAATCAGTAAAATCACAGAAAACTTAAGGCAATCTAAACAAAAATTAAGCGCAAGTTTAGCGACTTCATTTCAAATGAGTTTTTCTCATTATGACACTTGCCGAATTAGCACCAAAAGTCTCAGATCACGCCACATAAATATTATACAAACAAACCCCATATACACTTATTAAGACATCATTTTTATGTGCCTAACCAATTAATGTATGCGACAAAGCAGTCAAGTCTTTCTTTATATTTTCCAAAATAGTGATGGTAAAAAGAAATAAAACTCGAGAATGTTGAAAAGGCACTATTGATAATATATAAGGCATAAAAATTACAATTGAATGCATATGTACCCACATACACTTACTGTAGGCCTCTACAAAGCAAAGAAATTGCATTAAAATGGCTGAAAAAGAATTATAAATTCACTGCCCACATATGGTTTCCTGGTCCTCCCAAGATGGTATCAATGTTTTCCCAACATGGTCATTAAAAACGCAAATTTCTCCACAATAAATAGTTTTCTGGAGAAACCCTGCTGAGAGGTTATGGCAGACATGTGAAAGTCTGTATAAATCCTTTAATAATTGTAGTATCTTGCAAATTAAAGCAGTAATTTCTCCCCTAAATGCCTGAACACGGCCCGTTTTGCCCGATCTTCTACTTCAGGGAGCCACATTTCGCTCATTTTTTAAGAAAATTTGTCAGGATTTTGTCTACATGTAGACCAATACCTTTGTTATCAATGTTAATACACAGTTGTTTCAAAGTGCAAAGAGATTTTTTTCCTATTTCATAGCGCGTTTAACGACATCGGATTGTATGCGGTGATAAAACTCGGGTACAGTCTAGATTGGCCTGGTACGTGTTAGTATATTTTCCGTACCCGGGCTACATTTAAGTATACCTAAGAGTACCCGGGGTACATGTAAGTAGTACATCGATATCTCGCTCATAACAGCCCGGCAGCGGAGGTCTTTGCTAAAGGGACGGGTGGGATTGAACGTATTACGAAGCTTTTTTGACATGCACGTTGTTTTATTTAATGTTTAGCGATACAAAAAAAAGACTGGGAAAATACTTAAATAATACTATGTTATACTAAATTGACAGAAAGGAACTTAAATTTTCAAATATTTTTATTTAAGTCAGGCGTCTTGTGACTTTCATCGTTATGATCGTTAATCCTCAAAAAAGTGAAGCTATATAGTTGTACATGATAATAGTACCGTAAATGTTGACAAATGCTTATTTTATGAAAGAATCAATTGGAAAACATTTCATTCAATTATTTACTAGCATTACTTCTTTGATCAACGCATGGTTGTAATAAAGAGTGCAAAAATGCTTTGTGATTAAAAGTAGTAAATGTATTTTTTATCATATAAGTCTTGTGAAGGAATACATGAACCGCACCCGCCATGGTCTTGGATAAGGAACCCTACCACGTGGAAAAGAAATCCACCACGCCTGTCCGAGATTCTTTGCCAACCTCCGCGCAGGGATTTGACAGGAACCAGCAAACAAACCACGTGATGATAGCCTAGCCACGTGGTTAATAATTTTACCGTTGTTATTTTTCCTTTATTTTGAATTTACGTAGTTTATTTATAGTATGAACCTAAATTTACACACTATTTCCAAAATAATAAAAGAAAATAATGCTACTTTTTATAATACAATACTTAAACAAAATAAATAAAAATCCTAACAAATCTGGATGTGAAAGCAAGGAACGACAACTCTGCGTGGTGTTTAATATTTTGCCTCTACTAAAAGCACAGCAGCGGAGGTCTTTGCTAAAGGGACGGATGGGATTGACGTATAACGAAGCTTTTCTGACAGGCACATTGTTTGATTTAATGCGTAGTGATATGAAAAAAAAAACAATCGGAAAATACTTTAATAATTATATTTTCTACTAAATTGAATAGGAACTTCTATTTTTAAATGTTTTTATTTCAATGAAGCCTCTTGAGGTTTTCATCATTATGATAGTAAATCCTCAAAAACGTGAAGCTATATAGCAGTACATGATAATAGTTCGTTAATGTTGACAAATGCTTATTATATGTAAATAGCAAACTGAAAATATTACATTTATTTATTTACAGAATTACCTCTTTGATCCACACGACATTGACTCAGTCGTATTGAGCCTTGATGACCACCAAACAATGTTTCGATGGTACATTTATGCCAAGGTATCTCGGAGGTATCTCTTAATCTCGTTATGGTAAAGTGATCACGCATTAAAACTGGTTATCTTGGTCCATAAGTTATTTTTTATTACTGTATTTTGGAACGGTTAAAACAACGGCATTTTTTTAAGAACATTCAAAAACTACAATTTGCATGCTGTTTTGTTTTGTTTTGGTTTTTGTTATCTCGTTTTCTTAGTCGAAATACTCTTAACTGTTTTCATCCGATTGGGTTTATTCGTATCAGAAAAGATCAGGAACCACATTAATCAAAAGCAAATAAAACGACATTTTCACTCTTTTTATATGTATTTCTCCATAGTTTAAGGTCATGGAACGGTTTCGATTAAAAATGTGCCATGTTTGACATTATTTGTTTCCGATATAAACTATATAATATAATTATGCATGTGTATAAATAATTTTACTATTGTACGTACGAATATTTAAATTTTTGCCGTTATGTAAATCTAGGAAAAAAATTAACACAAACATTGCCGATGTTTCATAACACTTATAAGTATTTAATTGATTTTACAGGGCGCCTACAGTCAACGCGACACTGTATCCACCTTTGTACGCAAGGTCATGTCTATACCGTTCCTGCCAGCGGAACATGTGGAGCCTGCGATTATGAGGTACATTATATATTTGACAAATATACAAAGAAAAAAAAAATGAATGGTCACGATTCCCTTATTTAGCAATAATACGAAAAACATTTCAAACTATTACTGTAAAATGACTGGTCTCTTGTCAAGTATAAATTCATTCGTTTTGTTTCAGTCTGAAAGAAAAAACAACTGATGAAACCCTGGCTGACCTGCTGGAGCATGTGGACAAAACATGGCTTCAATCTTCGGTGTGGGGACCAGAAAATTCATTGGTAGTAATACATTTTCTGGGAAAAATTATCAATAGGTCATTAAACCCATGAGTCAAAGATAGTTATGACCTCGATCGTTTTGTAAGAAAAGGCACATAGCCATTTGCAATGGTAAGTGCTTTCTTAACAAAGCGTTGGATAGTAACATATAAGTTGTTATGCTTGCACTTTTAAGGTCACAGAATATATGAAGCCACAATTTCTTGCAACTAAATATGAAAATTAGCTTAGCTTCAAGCGAACTCATGGGGCCAATAAAAGTAAAACGACCCTTTGAACAATTATTTAGTTTTGGATGACTATATTTATTATACGCCGCTTACATATGTTTAGGGCTGTTTTATATAATCGACAAATACAAAATCAAGATCTTGCAAATATTATACGATATGTTTAATCACGTCCTATCATAAGGTTTCACAGTTAATTCGACCGAGTCCGAAAGGATAAAGAATTCAAGTAAGAAAATAACGCTTAGTATTTAATTGTCCCAGTAACTTTTTAAGTAGTTTCGATACACAAACAGTAATTATATCTTTTAAGTTGGTCTTTTAGTAATAGTCTTTTGACTACAACATGTTTAGAAACACAACTAAACACATAATATCCAAAGACTTAAGAACTGAAAGACATAAGCCAGTCTTACTTTATTTTCAGCCACTTGAGAGTGGGATTGCTTTTGATGCTGAATAAACATACTTACAACACAAGTGAGACATTCGCCTCAAATTTATAAGTATTTACAACGCATAAATAGCGCAATAATTTGCATATCAAATATATTTAATTAGCAAGCCAAGAAAGGGGGCAATCTAGTTACCCTGATGTTTGAATATATTTCCTTAATATCTTTTCAGTCGTTATTTTGGTACGAAAGCACTAAATATTTGTAACATTTTTATGTTTAAATAATTAACAAATATCTGCTGAAAGTCCATTTAATCAAGGTATACTGCCCAAACGTGAATATTTTAAAAATTAATTGCCTTTACACAATATTTGTAGCAATGTTTGCTTATGAAGTTATGTTTAAACGTGACTGTTTGGGTGTCTGTTACGTTTAAACATGACTGTTGAGCGTCTGATATAATATCATGTGTAATGATAACTAGTATATGTTCTGTACGTTATACACATGTCTACTTAAAACAAAATACCAAACATATATCTGAAATAATTATTTCTTTTAAATTGTATTAATAATTATGCGATTTACACTTAGAAAAAAAAGTTACCATATGAAGTACATATACAGTTGCATATTTTAGAAGTTGGAAAGGAACCATAAAACGGCATTTACAGTAAATAAGCATCGAGCTACAAATGTAAGAGAAAGAAGCACCTTCATGGTTGTGTATTATTTATTAATACTATACTAATTTATTTACGACATTGTGGTGTAAAAGAATAAATACTTTATATTACATTATGCATAAACTATTTGTCGTGGAATGTAAAACAGAATTTTATACAATAATGCAAAAAATAAAAATAAAACAGCGATAAAGACAAACATTACTGTCATGCCTTATTAGCGTGTACCCAAAGAATGCTGATGAACCACCATGTCCATAATGTTCTAATAATGCGATACTTAAATGTGTAAATGGTGATAGGACATAAAGCTGAACGTCTATGTCAATGCCTTAACATTTGCCATGTTTACAATTGTCCATCGTTGTCTGTTGTTGTGTTTTCTTTCTTTGTTAAGTGTCTTTTTTCACTGACATCTGTGCTATTGTCGACTCATGCTCTGGGCGATCGGCGACCCTTTGACCTCTTGGGCTTCTTGTACGAGGGCACACAGTGGACAAAAAAAGATTGCAGCGCAGTCGCCTAGCAAGCTTCCTTGAATACCTTTGGACTCACGAACTCTTCCACGGACCTTGACCGCAATGAAAAAGTTCAGAACAGGCACCAAATAGCATATACCTAAAACAGAGAAATGTTTTATCTAATTATAATTTTGATATTGTCCTGTTTATGACACCAAATTGTCTGCGTACTTCAGCGAAGTTTAATTATAATATAAGTTATATATTGATGTTAATCTAGTAATATTACAGTACTTTTTCACATTGTGTTATTTACCCAATTACAATTCGCTAAACCTTGTGACTTTTGTTAGCAAATACACGCATAATTAAATTATTTGTATCCCACACTAACTAAATGCTATCATTTAATGACGGTAAACAGAAGATAATATTTTATATGTATCCCTCAGTTCATAGATAAATTTTGATAAAAATGGGAGTTGAACAAATAAGATCAAGGCAATTTCATGCTTTCTGTAAGTACGAATGGGGTGTTTTGAGATCTGCATCGTACTGTTTTCATTGGCTTCGTAACCATTGCTTGATTTTCCATGTTGACGCAATCAAATACGTATAACATGTAAATATTCTACTTACGCGAAAGAGGTCAGTTGTGATTGCTATGCAAATAGCTTATCGGACATTTATTGTTTAGCAACCCTTTCAATACGCGGTAATTTTCTTGCATACACAACACAAGTATGTAAACAAAGTATTTGAGTACACGGTTAAACTTTTTACTAGCGGACGACATGTTAGAGTCGCTTAAATTAACCACAAACTAGAAATAATTATTTTTATTTGCTACATACCGCATGTTAAGCAGCTTCCCTCGCCTATGGCTTCAGCATTTTGGCCAAACGTTACACATGGAACGAAGTAGGCGATGATGCATAGCCCAAAGTCATCAAAGCAACCGAACAATGAATGTGACCACTGGACAAAAATGCATATGAAATTGAGTATAAGAAAATGGAATGAAACCACAAAATACAAGCTAATTGAATGTTAGGGACGTCCTTTAGTAATGGCAAGCTACCAATTGTCAAACAGGCAGTGCACAACAAGCACACTCTCACACACATGCACGTACAATAATATTCGTCAAGTTGATAATAAACAAATTTCTTAAATTTATTTGATAAACATTTTAGTACGACAGACCTATGGTGAATATGTGGGTTACGTTTAGACATATGTCTTAAGTAGTAATAAAGAGATAAACTTTTTATTGCAGATTAACACATGAACACGATTGCGTTTTAAGTCATGTTCAATGTCTATTTTAGTTGTATGCACACAATTACTTTATTCAGACAAATTCGTTGCGCTCGACTTGAATGGACATTGAGTGGTAATAGCGGCGATTTAATTGCATAGTTTGCTTATGTATATACGAACAATATTTTGTATAAAAACAAGTGTAATAAAATTACATTACTTATACGATGTTTTATTATTTAGATGCACACACTCAATTTACTCATAAAACTGCATTATTTTGGATGTTCGATGTAATTGGACCGTGCTCAGTGAAAAGGGGTTTAAATGCATGTGCGTAAATTGGCGTCCCATGTCAGCCTGTGCAGTCCGCACAGCCTAATCAGTAACTACACTTTTCGCTTTTATGGTATTTTTCGTTTACAGAAAGTCTTGCCTTAATAATAATCAAGTTTAGGCGGAAAGTGTCATCCCTGAGTAGCCTGTGCGGTCTGCGCAGGCTAATATGTAACGACACCTTACGCACATGCATTAAACCCGCGTTTTACAGAGCACGACTCAATTATAAATAAAACAAGATCATTTTGAATTTTAGCCTGTTCTGTGGAACAATCCCAGGACCTATTTAAGCAAACAATAATTTGCTACCACTGCACCACGGGGGCTTTTGTTACTATAAGATATAATACAGTTCAACCCATATGTCTGTAACACAACCTTTTGCTAAATTTTTGATGAAAAGCGTTAGAAAAGCTTTATTAATTTTACGATTTAGATTGATGATCATTTATAAACGGACAAATATTTTAAACGTGTTTCAGTCATTAGTACTTCTTGTCTTGTCTTAATATAGTGCGTGCATTCTTTGTTCAATCTATAGATTTTTCTTTTCAATTGCCATTTTGCCAAACTGTACACGAGTACATTAAACAATCACGCACTTATTAACATACACAATTAATTTAATCAACACCAATGTCATTTAACATTAATTATGTCATCAAGGAATGCATCACGAAGCGATTTGGTTTTGCCTTTTACAGCCACTTTGCGGCTTCTTCCTGAAGTAACGATGTATTAATTAATTAAATATTAAACTAATAGATTATATATGATGATATGAAACGTAAGCTTTTCAAATAAAGACGCGATGTACACCAATTTGATTCTCGATTCAAACAATGAAAACACGCACACAGAAAATAAACATCCGAATTTATAACATTTCAAACATAATGTATACATATATTTGAGACTTTCTGCAATACTATTTATATAATAATATACGTTATAAAACAAACATAACATCTACATTTATTGAAACATCGTTACAATTGTTGCCTCTTGTATATAAGCTTACAATATAAAATATAATGGTAACCATACAGAACTAAACTTACATCTCCGGCCATTTCTGCAACTTTTTTGGTATTAAACAACACTCCCTGTCCCTATTATTTGTAAATATATGTTTTTAGACGATGTACTATGTACAAGTCTTGAATAAAATGTCTGTCTGTCCTATCTACAATCACGAAACGAGTATTTCGCAAACGTATCCACACTTGTTAACCAGCACTATGTTAGCGAATGCATTACATACTTGATAGATTGCTAGTTGCGAGGGTGAGCAAAGGTAGAACCATACGCGAATGCATCGGAATACGATTATGTCAAAAGACCGACTGTTCAAGGGTAAACGGTGGGGTGGCGATGATTCGATGGTTATTTAAACAAGACTTGAAATCGAATCATCGAAATATATTGTTTGTAAAATGTGCTTGTCTACACTTATGGAAGTCAGTTCTATTATATTTGAAAATCAAAGGATAATGCACTGATGAATTGTGTGCATATCTGCATTATTTTGACCGATCTAGTTCACTGGACTGGCGGATTCTGCGGCAAAGCGCGAACTTTTTTTCGGCACGATTTCGAGGCGCCAAACTAGCATTCGCCGAGCGCAAATCTTCGTCGAACATTATTACATGCTAATAGAGCCCGCGTATAAGGCATAAGCTCGATACAATAAGCCTGGTACTCTGTAAACCCCATCAGTAGAAATTATACGATTTAATTGTTTCCTATGTTTGCTTTCTTTTTTTATATCACGTTTGGAACGAGTATACTACGGAATGAGATAATACCGGGACAAACGTGTCAATCAATTTAAATCGATTCCAGAACGGTAACGAATATATTGATGGTAAAGAAATATTTCATAGATGTCAATGTAACTAAGGGCGAGCTTCAAAATATGAAGCGAATATGGCAAAATTACTTAAACTTGTTGTGGTTCATATGCGTCAATATCCCACCAAGATAATAAATAGTTACCACAAGTCTGCTTATATCGTACACCAAACGTTAGTGTTTTCTTTCAAATACTGAATGCGAGTCTGTTATTGTTTTGAGCCAATCTTCATTCCAGATAATTACTTTTTTATCAACTTGTTTGTATATGAACGCTTTTAAATACATATTTCAGCGGCAAAACAGAGTTGGCGCAGACAGACTTCGAAGTTAAATATGTATATCATATCAAATAAAAAGACATTAACATGTCTAGGGTTTTAACATATTAAGTTAGCGTCTCCATCATCTTTTTACAATACCAAGGAAGACATTTCAGCAAAACGTTTGTCTATATGACTTTCAATAATGATCAGTGGTCAGTTGTATAAATACGATTAGACAATTCAGTTGATAACCTGATTCGGATAAAGATCACCGCAGTCAAATTCCGTGGCTAAATCTTATCCAAAACTAAACTAAAACGGCTACAGAAAATTACGAATTATACTACAATTCTATTATTAAATACAAACACACGACGTTTGAAAATATAGTTATAGGTCACAAGCGCGTTCCGTGTCCAACTGTTGGTTCTACACCGTGATGTCCTGTGGTTGCGCGCCTACGTCGTGCATATAATCTTGATATACTGATATTTGTAGCGTATGCGTGGTTTGCAAATCAGAACATCATACATACCTCACTTCGAACACATTTAATTATTTGTGTGTGTATTTCGATGTTTATAAAGACATAGCGCTCTTGAAAATGCATTACGTTAGGGCCCTGAGTGTGACCAAGCACTACTACTTAACTAACTTACTAGAATCGCCAAAAAGGGGCGACTTTTGAATTATAACTGCATTTTCAAGTTTGTTTTGTACACAACGGCATTTCCAAAGCCACACACAAATCTGTCATTTAATATTAAATAACGTGGCATTGACGTAGTAATTTCGAACTTCGATCCAATTTTCGTGATTTGAGTAATAAGGAAGAAGTGCGTGGACACACTCCTGTTACTCAAACTGATGGACCCCATACACTTCGAAATACACACACATCTGATTACAAATCCACATAATAATATACCGATGACACAATCAAGTAGGCATGATCATCTCGCATTCTTATTGCCGTGTGTTTAAATAATTAATGAGCGTTAAAGTTAATGAACAAAACTAAAACTTGCCTACACAGGTATATTCCAGCTTTTTCTACACTTTTCAATAAATCTTATGTTTGTTTAGATTATTGTTGATTGCTTGTAAGAGATTGATTGAAAACAAAATGTTACAACGAACGCTCAAAATATAGAATTCCAAAAATGTTCATAAATCGTTCAAGTTAGTTATGCAATTATTTTGTTCGTTTTCTGCAACAGTGTTGTATAACGCTATTAAAGTCAGTGAATTAAAAGAAACGTATTGACGTCAACTTCCCATAAATAAAGACTCAAAATAAAATTCCGAATTAATAGTATTGATAAAATGTTGTTCCGCTATTAGTTTTAGATAATAAATAAAGTATCATATGCATAAATAATAAAACGCGCACAACAGTTTGAAGTTTAATTCATCAAACTGATGTATTTACGCTTAAATTCTTCGTATTAGCATGTACATTTAATCACATTAAGCATAAAGGAAACAAAATCAAAGTACATAAATATTTGCATGGTCCATTCTGTTATCAATCTATTATATAAGTTAGTATACTCTTACTAAATATTTTAATAGAACTTTTAAATTTCAATAACAATAAGGTTTTACATGTAAGTTATGAGTAACATAACACTTATGACAATGAAATATGTTAACAATATCTTTTTTATAACAACCATCAGACGAAAAATATGTAAATCAGTGTCATTATCGGCGATAAGGAAAATACTTGCATTACTAGGATTGTACCGGTATATGTTCTACTAATACAAAAAGCACTAAAAATAAATAAATAAATAAAATACTACTACTACTAATACTAATACTAATAATACTACTAATACTACTTATAATAATAATAAATAAATAAATAAATAATATGATCATACATATTTATTTAATAGTTGTTCAAGTTGACATTGTTCCACTGCCTTGAAAAGCTTCTGAAAGAAGACTTATCGATACGTTGGTTGTAAGGTCTTGAAAGCTAAAGCGACGTCAAACACTGAATCAATTTTTATAGCCTAAATATGTACTCTTGTTATCAGTTGGGATGATGGTAGTGGGCGATTAGTGACCCATATCTCACTGTAGTATGCAAATGAGAAGACCACAGTATCGGCTGTAACAATTTGAACTGCGATAACTTAGATTATTGGGATGGTTGTTTGGATGTTACATACACAATTGCGCTTGATTACAATGGTCGACATTCAATCCATTCATAGTCTCTCCCATAAATTTAGTGAACATTCAAATGCCTTTATCTGTGTTTGTTAGTAGCAATAACAGCATCGGCAATGTTGCGTTTGCAACATAAACATTATGCACTGTTTCATTTGACATGTACACATGAACTGTTTAATCACAAATAAAAGTATGTTGTTAGATGTACACACAGGGACAACTAATTTTACTTACTTTCTCGTCTGAGCACTCCGTAATTGGTAGAAAAGTAATGGTATATATTCAAGCGTTGCATTATGTCACAAATTGGAAAATACAGCTGTAAGCGCGTACATATAGATACTTTTTTTTAATTTAAAACGAAGATAAATAATACAAATTTTTAAAATTTAACAAAAATAGTTTATTGGAAGCATTTATAACGGGTTGATATTTTGCACTGCGGTTATGTGTTATCGAACGGGTTAGTGTTTATAGTATGTTGGTATAAATATTCGGTTGTCGTAATAAGACAACCATTGTCCGCATATCTGTAATGTCTCTATAATTAAAAAGAAAACGCTGACAATATTGTCGGGCGTTTATATGAATTATATAATAACCAAATATGTATTGAATCGTATCTTATTAAACATGTATTATTATATCCATGTTTTGTGATTGCAGATAAACTTTAATATTGGTTGTATTTGCAGTATATATTTAATGGTAAGTAGTGAAAAGATACGAATGCTGAATACATCTGAATAACATCAACACACCTGATTTATTTGGAAAAGAAATGCTTATATGACTTAATGTGAACAAAACAAGTGAACGCAATTTGGATGTAACATTCTTCACAATTGTTCTTGGTGCATAGTAACTTCTGTGAGCACCATATTTGTAAAGCGACATCGTTATCAAAAGCCGAAACGAAATGTATATTTGTCTGATTAAAACACAGTCGAACAGGTTAGTTAGTTTCAACCTATTTATTCAAGCTTGATTGCACCGAAATCATATGGTTAATGGAATTGCTCTCGAGACCGTTGTTTTCCTGAGTTAAACCAGTACTTGGGAGTCTTTAAGGGAGATATTCAAAACGCTCCCACAGTTGGGGATTGAGCAGAGTATGTGGGATTTCTGGACCTGAAGGTCGTCCTTCTCAAGAGAGTATTTTTGGGGGACTTCTGGACCTGGATGTTGTCTATCAAGAAAGAGTATTTATGTGGGACGTCTGGACCTGGAGGTTGTCCATCGAGAAAGAGTATTTATGTGGGACGTCTGGACCTGGAGGTTGTTCATCTCGAGATAGTATTTCTGTGGGACATCTGAACTTTGAGGTTGTCCTTCTCGAGAGAGTATTTCTATGGGACTTATGAACCTGGAGGTTGTCGATCTCGAGAAAGTATTTCTGTGAGTCTTATGAACCTTGATGTTGTCTTTCTCGAGGGAGTATTTCTGTGGGACGTCTGGACCTGGAGGTTGTCCTTCTCGAGAGAGTATTTATATGGGACTTCTGTACCTGGAGGTTGTCCATCGAGAGAGTATGTATGTGGGACTTCAGAACCTGGAGGTTGTTCATCTCAAAATAGTATTTCTGTGGGACTTCTGGACCTGGAGGTTGTCCATCTCGAGAGAGTATTTCTGTGGGACTTCTGGACCTGGAGGTTGTCCATCTCGAGAGAGTATTTTTCTGGGACTTCTGCACTTGGAGGTTGTCCTTCTCGAGAGAGTATTTCTGTGGGACTTCTGGACCTGGAGGTTGTCCATCTCGAGAGAGTAATTCTGTGGGACTTCTGGACCTGGAGGTTGTCCATCACAAGAGAGTATTTCTGTGAAACTTCTGGACCTGGAGGTTGTTCATCTCGAAAAAGTATTTCTGTGGGACTTCTGGACCTGGAGATTGTTCATCTCGAGAGAATATTTTTGTGGGACTTCTGGACCTGGATGTTGTTCATCTCGAAAGAGTATTTCTGTGGGACGTCTGGACCTGGAGGTTGTTCATCTCGAGAGAGTATGTCTGTGGGACTTCTGGACCTGGAGGTTGTCCATCTCGAGAGAGTATTTCTGTGGGACTTCTAGACGTGGAGGTTGTCCGTCTCGAGAGAGTATTTCTGTGGGACTCCTGGACCTGAAGGTTGTCCATCGAGAGAGAGTATTTCTGTGGGACTTCTGAACCTTGAGGTTGTCCTTCTCGAGAGAGTATTTCTGTGGGACGTCTGGACCTGGAGGTTTTCCTTCTCGAGAGATTATTTCTGTGGGAATTCTGTACTTGGAGGTTGTCCATCGAAAAAGAGTATTTCTGTGGGACGTCTTGACCTGGAGGTTGTTCATCTCGAGAGAGTATTTCTGTGGGACTTCTGAACCTGGATGGTGTCCTTGAGAGAGTATTTATGTGGGACTTCTGAACTTAGAGGTTGTTCTTCGCAAGACTGTGGGACTTGACCTGGACGTTGTCAATCCCGAGAGAGTAGTTCTGTGGGACGTCTGTACCTGAAGGTTGTCCATCTCGAGAGAGAATTTCTGTGGGACTTCTGGACCTGGAGGATGTCCAATTTTAAAGAGTATTTCTGTGGGACTTCTAGACCTGGAGGTTGTTCATCTCGAGAGTATTTCTGTTTGACTTCTGGACCTGGAGGTTGTCCATCTCGAGAGAATATTTCTGTGGAACTACTGGACCTGGAGGTTGTTCATCTCGAGAGAGTATTTCTATGGGACTTCTGGACCTGGAGGTTGTTCATCTCGAGAGAGTTATTCTTTGGGACTTCTGGACCTGGATGTTGTCAATTTCGAGAGAGTTTTTCTGTAAGACTTCTGGACCTGGAGGTTGTCCATGTTGAGAGAGTATTTCTGATGGACCTCTGGACCTGGAAATTGTCCATCTCAAGAGAGTATTTTTGTGGGACTTCTGGACCTGGAGGTTGTCCATCCTGAGAGAGTATTTCTGTGGGACTTTGCACTTGGAGGTTGTCCTTCTCGAGCGAGTATTTCTGTGGGACTTTTGGACCTGGAGGTTGTCCATTTCAAGAGAGTATTTCTGTGAAACTTCTGGACCTGGAGGTTGTTTATCTCGAGAAAGTATTTATGTTTGACTTCTGAACTTGGAGGTTGTCCATCTCGAGAGAGCATTTCTGTGGGACTTCTGGACCTGGAGGTTGTCCATCTCAAGATAGTTTTTCTGTGAAACTTCTGGACCTGGAGGTTGTCCATCTCGAGAAAGTATTTCTGTGGGACTTCTGGACCTGGTGGTTGTTCATCTCGAGAGAGTATTTCTGTTTGACTTCTGGACCTGGAGGTTGTCCATCTCAAGTGAGTATTTCTGTGGGACTTCTGGACCTGGAGGTTGTCCATCTTGAGATAGTATTTCTGTGGGATTTCTGAACCTGGAGAATGTCTATCTCGAGAGAGTATGTCTGTGGGACGTCTGGACCTTGAGGTTGTTCATCTCGAGAGAGAAACTTCTGTGGGACTTCTGGACCTGGATGTCGTCCATCTCGAGAGAGTATTTCTGTGATACTTCTGCACTTAAAGGTTGTCCTTCTCGAGAGAGTATTTCTGTTGGGTCTTGATCTGGAAGTTGGCAAGCCCGAGAGAGTAGTTCTGTGGGACGTCTGTACCTGGAGGCTGTCCATCTCGAGAGATTATTTCTGTGGGACTTCTGTACCTGGAGGTTGTCAAATTTTAATGAGTATTTCTGTGGGACTTCTAGACCTGTAGGTTGTTCATCTCGAGATTATTTCTGTGTGACCCCTGGACCTGGATGTTGTCCATCCCGAGAGAATATTTCTGTGGGACCACTGGACCTGGATGGTGTCCATCTCGAGAGAGTATTTCTGTGGGACTTCTGGACCTGGAGGTTGTCCATCTCGAGAGAGTATTTCTGTGGGACGTCTGGACCTGGAGGTTGTTCATCTCGAGAGAATATTTTTGTGGGACTTCTGGACCTGGATGTTGTCCATTTCGAGAGAGTAATTCTGTGGGACTTCTGGACCTGGATGTTGTCCATTTCGAGAGAGTATTTCTGTGGGACTTCTGGGCCTTAAGGTTGTCCATGTTGAGAGAGTATTTCTGTGGGTCCTCTGGACCTGGAGGTTGTCCATCTCAAGAGAGTATGTCTGTGGGA
This sequence comes from Dreissena polymorpha, assembly GCF_020536995.1. NCBI lineage: Eukaryota > Metazoa > Mollusca > Bivalvia > Myida > Dreissenidae > Dreissena > Dreissena polymorpha. The sequence goes on from NC_068364.1 coordinate 65,923,626, forward strand.
ATTCTGGACCTGGAGGTTGTCCATCTCGATAGAGTATTTCTGTGGGACTTCTGGACCTGGATGTTGTCTATCGAGAAAGAGTATTTATGTGGGACGTCTGGACCTGGAGGTTGTCCATCGAGAAAGAGTATTTATGTGGGACGTCTGGACCTGGAGGTTGTTCATCTCGAGATAGTATTTCTGTGGGACATCTGAACTTTGAGGTTGTCCTTCTCGAGAGAGTATTTCTATGGGACTTATGAACCTGGAGGTTGTCGATCTCGAGAAAGTATTTTTGTGGGTCTTATGAACCTTGAGGTTGTCTTTCTCGAGGGAGTATTTCTGTGGGACGTCTGGACCTGGAGGTTGTCCTTCTCGAGAGAGTATTTATATGGGACTTCTGTACCTGGAGGTTGTCCATCGAGAGAGTATGTATGTGGAACTTCAGAACCTGGAGGTTGTTCATCTCAAGATAGTATTTCTGTGGGACTTCTGGACCTGGAGGTTGTCCATCTCGAGAGAGTATTTCTGTGGGACTTCTGGACCTGGAGGTTGTCCATCTCGAGAGAGTATTTTTCTGGGACTTCTGCACTTGGAGGTTGTCCTTCTCGAGAGAGTATTTCTGTGGGACTTCTGGACCTGGAGGTTGTCCATCTCGAGAGAGTAATTCTGTGGGACTTGTGGACCTGGAGGTTGTCCATCACAAGAGAGTATTTCTGTGAAACTTCTGGACCTGGAGGTTGTTCATCTCGAAAAAGTATTTCTGTGGGACTTCTGGACCTGGAGGTTGTTCATCTCGAGAGAATATTTTTGTGGGACTTCTGGACCTGGATGTTGTTCATCTCGAAAGAGTATTTCTGTGGGACGTCTGGACCTGGAGGTTGTTCATCTCGAGAGAGTATGTCTGTGGGACTTCTGGACCTGGAGGTTGTCCATCTCGAGAGAGTATTTCTGTGGGACTTCTAGACCTGGAGGTTGTCCGTCTCGAGAGAGTATTTCTGTGGGACTCCTGGACCTGAAGGTTGTCCATCGAGAGAGAGTATTTCTGTGGGACTTCTGAACCTTGGGGTTGTCCTTCTCGAGAGAGTATTTCTGTGGGACGCCTGGACCTGGAGGTTTTCCTTCTCGAGAGATTATTTCTGTGGGAATTCTGCACCTGGAGGTTGTCCATCGAAAAAGAGAATTTCTGTGGGACGTCTTGACCTGGAGGTTGTTCATCTCGAGAGAGTATTTCTGTGGGACTTCTGAACCTGGATGTTGTCCTTGAGAGAGTATTTATTTGGGACTTCTGAACTTAGAGGTTGTTCTTCGCAAGACTGTGGGACTTGACCTGGAAGTTGTCAATCCCGAGAGAGTAGTTCTGTGGGACGTCTGTACCTGAAGGTTGTCCATCTCGAGAGAGAATTTCTGTGGGACTTCTGGACCTGGAGGATGTTCAATTTTAAAGAGTATTTCTGTGGGACTTCTAGACCTGGAGGTTGTTCATCTCGAGAGTATTTCTGTGTGACTTCTGGACCTGGAGGTTGTCCATCTCGAGAAAATATTTCTGTGGCACTACTGGACCTGGAGGTTGTTCATCTCGAGAGAGTATTTCTATGGGACTTCTGGACCTGGAGGTTGTTCATCTCGAGAGAGTTATTCTGTGGGACTTCTGGACCTGGATGTTGTCAATTTCGAGAGAGTTTTTCTGTAAGACTTCTGGACCTGGAGGTTGTCCATGTTGAGAGAGTATTTCTGATGGACCTCTGGACCTGGAAATTGTCCATCTCAAGAGAGTATGTCTGTGGGAATTCTGGACCTGGAGGTCGTCCATCTCGATAGAGTATTTTGGTGGGACTTCTGGACCTGGAGGTTGTCCATCCCGAGAGAGTATTTCTGTGGGACTTTGCACTTGGAGGTTGTCCTTCTCGAGCGAGTATTTCTGTGGGACTTTTTGACCTGGAGGTTGTCCATTTCAAGAGAGTATTTCTGTGAAACTTCTGGACCTGGAGGTTGTTGATCTCGAGAAAGTATTTATGTTGGACTTCTGAACTTGGAGGTTGTCCATCTCGAGAGAGCATTTCTGTGGGACTTCTTGACCTGGAGGTTGTCCATCTCAAGATAGTTTTTCTGTGAAACTTCTGGACCTGGAGGTTGTTCATCTCGAGAGAGTATTTCTGTTTGACTTCTGGACCTGGAGGTTGTCCATCTCAAGTGAGTATTTCTGTGGGACTTCTGGACCTGGAGATTGTCCATCTTGAGATAGTATTTCTGTGGGATTTCTGAACCTGGAGAATGTCTATCTCGAGAGAGTATGTCTGTGGGACGTCTGGACCTTGAGGTTGTTCATCTCGAGAGAGAAACTTCTGTGGGACTTCTGGACCTGGATGTTGTCCATCTCGAGAGAGTATTTTTGTGATACTTCTGCACTTAAAGGTTGTCCTTCTCGAGAGAGTATTACTATGGGTCTTGATCTGGAAGTTGGCAAGCCCGAGAGAGTAGTTCTGTGGGACGTCTGTACCTGGAGGCTGTCCATCTCGAGAGATTATTTCTGTGGGACTTCTGTACCTGGAGGTTGTCAAATTTTAAAGAGTATTTCTGTGGGACTTCTAGACCTGTAGGTTGTTCATCTCGAGAGTATTTCTGTGTGACCCTGGACCTGGATGTTGTCCATCCCGAGAGAATATTTCTGTGGGACCACTGGACCTGGATGGTGTCCATCTCGAGAGAGTATTTCTGTGGGACTTCTGGACCTGGAGGTTGTCCATCTCGAGAGAGTATTTCTGTGGGACGTCTGGACCTGGAGGTTGTTCATCTCGAGAGAATATTTTTGTGGGACTTCTGGACCTGGATGTTGTCCATTTCGAGAGAGTAATTCTGTGGGACTTCTGGACCTGGATGTCGTCCATTTCGAGAGAGTATTTCTGTGGGACTTCTGGGCCTTAAGGTTGTCCATGTTGAGAGAGTATTTCTGTGGGTCCTCTGGACCTAGAGGTTGTCCATCTCAAGAGAGTATGTCTGTGGGAATTCTGGACCTGGAGGTTGTCCATCTCGATAGAGTATTTCTGTGGGACTTCTGGACCTGAAGGTTGTCCATCTTAAGAGAATATTTCTGTGAAACTTCTGGACCTGGAGGTTTTTCATCTCGAGAAAGTATTAATGTGGGACTTCTGGACCTGGGGGTTGTTATTCTCGAGAGAGTATGTCTGTGGGACTTCTGGACCTGGAGTTCGTCCATACCAAGAGAGTATTACTGTGGTTCTTCTGGACCTGGAGGTTGTCCATCTCGAGGAAGTATTTCTGTGAAACTTCTGGACCTGGAGGTTGTCCATCTCGAGAAAGTATTTCTGATGGACTTCTGGACCTGGGGGTTGTTTATCTCTAGAGAGAATTTCTGTGGGTCCTCTGGACCTGGAGCTTGTCCATCTCAAGAGAGTATTTTTGTGGGACTTCTGGACCTGGAGGATGTCCATCTCAAGAGAGTATTTCTGTGGGACTTCTGGGCCTGGAGGATGTCCATCTCGAGATAGTATTTATGTGGGACTTCTTGACCTGGAGGTTGTTCATCTCGAGAAAGTATTTCTGTGGTACTTCTGGACCTGGAGGTTGTCTATCTCGAGAGAGTATTTCTGTGGGACCTCTGGACATGTAAGTTTTTCATCTCGAGAGAGTATTTCTGTGGGACTTCTGGAGGTTGTCCATCTCGAGAGGATATTTCTGTGGGACATCTCGACCTGGAGGTTGTCCGTCTCGAGAGATTATTTCTGTGGAACTTCTGGACCTAGAGGTTGTCCATCTCGAAAGAGTATTTCCACAACAATGGGTACCGAAAAGAACATGACTCTTGTGCATACGAGTATATACGAGAGAACATGAAACAACTTCACTGTCATCTAAGGTTATTTCTCCAAACATAATTATAACATTAATGTATAGATATGTAAATACGTATCATGTTTCTGTTATTGTATTATTCCTTGTTTAAAGAAAAGTTAACGCCATGTATACGCATATTATGTTTGTTTTGTCTCGCATGTATCATTTTATAAGAAAAAGAACATATTTTTTTAATTAATTGTTTCGTTATAACCAACATTTGTCATCGAATATGATCAACTTTATGAAGTACGCTGAGCGGGTTTTGTTTCCAAAAGCCTTTTAAAATCGATAACGTCTTTGCGAAATTTGTTTGCAGAATCCAAGGAGGACCACAGCAGTATAAAAAAAAATTTTTTTTGCTGATTTCAAAATTCTTTAAGTTTCTTACAACATGTAGTGAATGTATGGAAAATAGCGGCGCAAAAGATGTTTATTTGTAATAAAATTAATTAAGACGAAATGATGAACTTAAGTCACAGAGCAATAGCCGACAGGTCGAACAATCCACAATGCCTCAGTTGTGAGCAACACATGCTCAGTTTAAATTTGTGTAACGCTTACTGCTCATTGAATAGTGACTGTCATTATTTAATGACAGGTTACGTTATTGAAGTGAAGATAAAATAAAAGTGTACCTCGTCTTTTTTTTATTTAAAACTACAGTCTTTACTAGCTAAGCAATCAAAAACTCTGACCAAATGAAACATTAGTCCTTATGATTGCGTTCGTGTTCATTCGTATATTTAACTGTTATCACACGTTTTTGAAATATAGAAAACATGGATAAATCATCAAATGAATCGGTCATGTCTGCTACAGAACGACCAATTTCATTTTTTTAAACACAGAGCGTTCGCACACTGCTGCAAGTTTTATAGTTAGAGATTTTATGATTATAGTTCATTTGGTATACGTTTTTAATGATTCATATTTATTCACCTAAATAATTGTTTAAACCATTAAAATGGCCTTTTCACGTTTTGGTAAATTGACAAAATTATTTTAAAAAGTTGTTTCAGATTCGCAAATTTTCGTTTGAGTTATATGTGCGAGGAAATAGAAATACTGAGCATTTACCATGCTCTAAAACATCCATTACATGCATCTTTTGACGATTTGAAAACCTTAAATTATCTATTGATGTCGTAATATTTTATGAAAATACGAGGGTTGCTTATATAAAGTAAACAAGATATTTGTTTGTCAGAAACACAATGTCCCCTTCGGCGACGTTTTGAAACTATATATTTGACCTTTGACCGTGAAGGATGACATTGACCTTGACCTTTCTCCGCTCAAAATGTGCAGCTCCATGAGATACACATGCATGCCAAATATCAAGTTGCTATCTTCAGTATTGAAATAAGTTATGGCAAAATGTTAAAGTTGGAGCAAACAAACCAACCAACCAACAGACAGGGCGAAAACAATATGTCCCCCACTATAGTGGTGGGGGACATAAAAAAAACATCCCTATATTGCATTAGCACGGATGGCCGAGTGGTCAAAGCGGAAGATTTTTACTCCAGGACTCCAGTGGTTCGAGCCCAGTTGAGAGTTACTTTTTTTCTTTTCTTTTTTAAAGGTATTCTTGTTTTTTTACTGGAGATTTTTAGATCCAATGTTTATTAATATAAAGCAGTTAATGACAAACTTCAATACATGCCAAAATCTATGAAAAGGTACCTTTTAAAACCTTATTGACAATTCATAATCCTGTTGATTGATAATTATAATATGTTTTTTATTTATGATACGAATTCTGATATCATTTTTCATATGAGTAAATGAGCATGTGGTGATCTAATTGACGCAATAAGACTTTATGTTGGCAGTAGATGAGGTATGTCGGCATTTGTATCGCCCGTGTGCCTACAACAGAGAGTGATAATTTATATTATAAATTGTGTAAACGAATACACAACGAAACCACCACTGTCTTGGATAATCTTGTTGGATGAGATTATTTGCCTCTTCTAACGACAGCGGAGGTATTTGCCAAAAGGACGGATGCGGTTGTCCGTATTACAACGCTTCTTCGACAGGTACGTAGTTTTATTTAATGCTTAGTGGTATGAAATAAAAAGAAATATTGGGAACATACTGTAATAGTTATATACATAGTTATATATCCTACTAAACTGACAAAGGACTTCTATTATTTTAATCCAACGTCTTGTGACATTAATCATAGTAAATCCTAAAAATGTGAAGCCATATTAATGTTGACAAATGCTTATTATATTGTAAGGATCGATTGGAAAACATTACAATTAATTATTTACAGCATTTACTCGTTGATCCACATGACTCAGTCGTATTGAGCCTTGATGACGATCAAACAATGTGCCTATGGTACATTTGTGCCAAGGTATTTCGATTACCATCGAGAACTTTTTCTCAAGTGACCAAGCATTACAACTGGTTATATTGGTACATTAGTTGTTTGTATATTAATGTATTTCGGAACGTGTTAAAACAACGGTATTGTGTGCGAATATTCATAGATTACAATGTATATGTGATATAAATGCCGTTTTGCTTTGTGTTTTGTTATTCCGGTTTTCGCCCGATTTTGTTGTCTTCATTCGCGTCAGAAAAACCAGGAATCACATTCATCGAAAACAAATAAAATGACAAGATTAACTGTCGCAGCCGCGAAACATATAGGAAAATGTAAACTCGGAAATATAACAATCATGATCTCCCTCGTTTTTATCCATAATTCTTCATAGTTTAGGAAATGGAATGGTTTTCATTGAATGGTGCCATGTTTGACATCATTTGCTCCCGTTAGCTAAAGAATATAATTAGATTTTACGTGCGAACATTCTGTGTAAATTATAATATGACATGATAAGGGGATTGTTTGATTGGTTGAATTGGCTGTTGTTATTTATGTGGCATTACCTCGAGCAAAAAAGAAACGATGCAATATAGCAAATACAATAAAATATATTGGTTTTATAATGCTTTTGTTTGATATGTTGATAACGTCCTGTTTTTATGGTCAGATGTTCGAAATAAAAATCCCAACACTTTTTATCTCGTAAATAGTATTCGAAAAAAATTGCCCATGAAAATCTAACGCCTATTAAGATAGATGCAGAAGTTAAGCTCAATTGTTCGTACTTAGTCCGTGATAGGGAATGAATATAACTCCCATGTTCGAGTCCCTATTAGTTATTTGAGTTAAACTACATACCATGAATGATACAACATTTCAACGACCATTCATTACATTTTCATTTCTGCCAGATTGTTACAAATGTCATTATTTTGGTAACACTTGTAAAATGAGAAATAAAACACGCGTGATGTCGATAAGAAATGGTAATTCATAATATTGTTTAAAATTGCAATATTTACTTTTAAACGGACCCCTTTGATTCTTCGCATACATGGCTTTCTTGTAGGCTATTAGTCAGGCTGTATGCGGCCCGTACATATAACGTTTTAAATCCACGACGCATTCATTGTAATAATTCACGGCACTTGAAAATCAAAGTACTGACAGAACTGGTGTAACGATGCTTTTGAGAGGATGGATAAAAGTATCAAGTTTATCTACATCACCACAATCACCACACTTGTGTATGTTGGTACGAAAAAAATTTTGATACAAAAATTTTGCGAAAAAAATTTGGATACGAAAACAAATTTGGGTACGAAAAAAAATTGGGAACAAAAAAATTGAGACCGAAAAAAATTTGGGCACGAAAAAAAAATTGGTAATGAAAAAAAAAATTGGTACGAAAAAAAATGGGTACGAAAAAAATTGGGTACGAAAAATTTAAGGTACGGAAAAAAATTGGGGGAACGGGAAAGTAGTATCTGTGGGGAACTTGACCCACAATCGCACATTTTCGGCCCTTTCCGTCAAACATCAGATAAGTTCCTCGAAGGCTATAGTATGAATACACATTTCGGAAGCGGTTATACGGTCGTACATACGCGCGTCAAAATGTAAGCGAAATATGTACACAAGTCTGTCAGGAATGTTTGAATTAACGAAGAAAATCGTGTATTGATGTACGTTTTTTGAAGAAATGCGCAGAAAATATATTAAACAAGAGCTGTGTTTGTGAAACACAATGCCCTCTGCTGCGCAGCTTTGAAGCCATATATTTTACCTTTGACCTTGAAAGATGACCTTGACCTTATACCACTAAAAATGTGCAGCTCCATGAGATACGCATGCATACCGCATATGGAGTTGCTATCTTCAATATTGCAAAATTAGACCTTTGACCTTGACCTTGAAGGATGACCTTGACCTTTCTCAAATCAAAATGTGCAGCTCCATGAGATACGCATGCACGCCAAATATCGAGTTGCTATCTTAAATATTGCAAAATTTGACCTTTGACCTTGACCTTGAAGGGTGTCCTTGACCTTTCACCACTAAAAATTTGCAGCTCCTTGTGATACGCATGCATGCCAAATATCAGGTTATATCTTCAATATTGCAAAATTTGACCTTTGACCTTGAAGGATGACCTTGACCTTTTACCACTCAAAATGTGCAGCTCCGTGAGATACGCACGTATGCCAAATATGGAGTTGCTATCTTCAATATTGCAAAATGTGACCTTGACCTTTAAGGATATTGACCTTTCACCACTCAAAATGTGCAGCTCCATGAGATATGCATGAATACCAAATATCAAGTTGCTATCTTCAATATTGCAAAATTTGACCTTTGACCTTGACCTTGAAGGATAACCTTGACCTTTCACCACTCAAAATGTGCAGCTTCATGAGATACACATGCATGCCAAATATCAAATTACCATCTTCAATATTGCAAAATTTAACCTTTGACCTTGAAGGATGACCTTGACCTTAACATTTCACCACTCAAAAGGTGCAGCTCCATGAGATACACATGCATGACAAATATCAAGTTCTTATCTTCAATATTGAAAAAGTTATGGTCAATGTTAAAGTTTTCGGACGGACGGACGGACGGACTGACGGACCGACAGACTGATGAAAAGACAGACGGACAGTTCAAAAACTATATGCCACCCTTCAGAGGCATAAAAAAATTATGGAGAAAGTTAAAGTTTTCGGACGGACGGACAGATGCCATATATTTGACCTTTGACTTTAAAGGATGAACTTGACCTTTCACCTTTCAAAATGTGAAGCTTCATGAGATACACATGCATGCCAAATATCAAGTTCCTATCTTCAATATTGCAAAAGTTATGGGCAATGTTAAAGTTTTCGGACGGATGGACGGACTGACGGACCGACAGACTGATGAAAAGACAGACGGACAGTTCAAAAACTATATGCCACTCTTCAGAGGCATAAAAAAATTATGGCGAAAGTTAAAGTTTTCGGACGGACGGACGGACAGATGCCATATATTTGACCTTTGACTTTGAAGGATGAACTTGACCTTTCACCTTTCAAAATGTGCAGCTTCATGAGATACACATGCATGCCAAATATCAAGTTGCTATCTTCAATATTGAAAAAGTGATGGCCAATGTTAAAGTTTTCGGACGGACGGACAGACGCCATATATTTGACATTTGACCTTGAACGATGACCTTGACCTTCAGACTTCACCTTTCACTACTCAAAATGTGCAGCTCCTTGAGATACGCATGCATGCAAAATATCAAGTTGCTTTCTTCAATATTGAAAAAGTTATGGCCAATGTTAAAGTTTTCGGACTGACGGACAGACGCCATGTATTTGTCATTTTACCTTGAAGGATGACCTTGACCTTCACCGTTCACCACTCAAAATGTTCAACTCCATGAGATACACATGCATGCCAAATATCAAGTTGCTATTTTCAATATTGAAAAAGTTATGGCAATTGTTAAAGTTTTCGGACAGACGGACATACGCTTTATATTTGACATTTGACCTTGAAGGATGACCTTCACCTTCACCTTTCACAACTGAAAATGTGCAGCGCCATGAGATGCACTTGAATGCCAAATATCAAGTTGCTATGTTAAATATTTAAAAAAGTTATGGTCATTAAAGTTTTCGGACGGACGGACGGACCGACACACTGACTGACTGACTGACTGACGGACAGTTCAACTGCTTTAGGCCACCCTACCGGGGGCATAAAACGCAATGGCGATATTTTTCCCAGCCACATAATTGTTAATAGTTTGATATCACAAAATGAAAGTGAAAGTAGAACTGTCAAAAATGACAACCTGTCAACGTGTTGTTTTTGCTGGCACGAGAGGGCGATTGAGTGTCAATGTGTTCACATGTTTACCATAGGCTTTGTCAATGACCTTTACAGTATGGGTAGCTTTGATATTATTTATTGCTATCATGTAACTGCATGATTGTGTATATTGGTACAATACACAAAGCATAAATAATTATATAAATATACTTATTGAGCTTATAATAATAATCTGAGAACTATAGCCAGGTCTATTAAGGACTTAAAATACAATTTTTTGTCCTGATTTTATGAAGAAATGACCATGCATGTCCTAGATTTCAAAATCAAGGCCCTGGTCTGACACATTGGTAACATTACCGATAAACTGTTACCAGGCTTCTGAAATTAGTTTTTATTGAACTATGTAAGGAAATCTAAATCAGGCACTGATTTTTCTTGTTTTAAAACAGTCATAGATCAGTTGTGGCCTCTGGGTAATGACCGATTTTTGCTTACTTGTCACACCCTTAAAACTTTCCACACTTCTATAATAGCAAATCTGGATTTAGGTCATCTTCAATGGTACATTTAAACTTTAGCTCTGTTACAAGAGTGCTGGTAAAGTCAAGTCACATATTTAAATCTAGGCCATGTCAAAATCAAAGTGTCAAAGACAAATGAAAGATGCGTTCATTAATTATTGTCCAGTTGTTTACTACTGCTGTGAGTTTTTATATAATATAACTGATGAACATTATGTGAGAGAAAATTCACATTATCATTGTATATCAGGTTTAGCAGCCTTTTAGATAACACAGTTGGCTAGTTTTCAATGTCGCTTCTTGGGATCAAACCCGTAGAGCTTTTAGGAAGATTCGATCCCTCGACAGCAACCAAACCAAAAATTAAGTCAAATATTGCCGACTCGGTATGAGAGATAATGGAACTTGATTGGTCATTGTCGGCTCTGGTACTACTAACATGTACCCCGGGTACTCTTAAGTTTACTTACATGTACCCCGGGTACTCTTAAGTATACTTACATGTACTCCAGGTACGGTAAATATACGTAATTGTACTCGGTCCATATTAGACTGAACCCGAGTTGTATTCGCGCCCAAAATCCGATGTCGTAAAACGCGCAACCGATTATAATAAACGAACTTCTCTTCAAAAAACACTGCATCAACATGCTTTTTGAGTATGTGTTCCGATAATATAGAGGCAATTCTACAGAAAATTGACATAAATGTGTATATATAATTAATACAAAAAAATAGTCAACAACGATTTAGGGTTAAATTTTCCGGGTACATTTTAGTATATTTACCGTACCCGGGATACATGTAAGTATACTTAAGAGTACCCGGGGCACATGTACGTAGGACCCGAGCCGACAATGAACAATCGAGCGATAATGGAGGGTGCAGCATCTCTCACGCCCCCTAGCATCGCCTTTAGCAATATTAAATTCTCAACAGGAAAGTGCTGGAGTCATTGATCCCGAGGGACAAGAAAAAAAATTGGTAATTACGGGGATTTCGGTATTTCTACGACCCGAGCATTATCTCAATCTCGGTCTTTTACATAGGTCGCCATTGTGAAGATTTTTGTGATGGTATCATACCTTAGACGATGCTGAAACAGCCTCGTCAAAAATAAATTCCGTAACCCAACTACTACGCACGCGTGATAAAATAGAATGGGTATGAAAGCTAATAAAATTAATTGGTATAAAAAGAACTACAATTGATGATTATATGACAATATTCTTAATGCTTAAGACAGCTATCCGTTTCAATCAAGTCAGGCGTTCGGAAAATATTTGTTAAATTATAGCAATGTATCGATAGTTGTTCCCGTAATTCAAAATATGCCTTGTTAAAATCACGCTAGAAAAAGGATTGTACGGTGTCAGGGATGATGTCCGATTCTGACTGTAGTTAAGGGGACACTCATTGTGTAATAATTGTTAACGGCTTCATAATATTTTAATTCTTGTTGTTACTCCCCTGTTTAGAGTTAGATCTACATCCCGTTTTGATTCGAATACTCGAAAATGCGTACACCTACTGTGTAAAAGTCATGACGTCATTATTTGCAACAGTTACGTCATTACTTGAAACAGTTCTAATGAAACAGCTGACCGTATATATAGAGAATACTAGGTTAGCGTTGAATACAGAGAAGTTTATGTTGCGAGGCTTAAAACGCCGGAAGCGCGAGCCTTGGCGAGCGCTTTCGGTGTTCGAGCCGAGCAACATAAACTTCTCTGTATTCAACGCTAATCCTAGTATTCTATTTATCCCATTTGATTTTTTTTCAACGTGACATTTAACATAAATAGATCTAACAACCTTAACAATAATTTAAATTCAGTCATAAAAGCGCTTAAAATCTAACAAATGTAACCATGCGTAGTGATATACATGTATTTGTTCTGGTACGCAAAATAGTCTTTAAAAAATTCACACACAAACTGTAAAACAAGTAAAAATATCACCATATGCCTACATTCAATTTTACGCAGTATGCGAATTTTAATACATTACGACCGCGAAAAGATGATTTTACTTTACTATAATTCATTTTATTTTCGAAAGAAAATGATCAAAATCCAATATGGCGGCGATTGCTCCTGACAAAATGCTGTCGATGTCAACATACATGTACACCATCGACGACCTAGTTCTGGCTACAATAACTTTAAATGTCGCTTTTTATGATTTTTGACTGGCGCGACTTTGTACAGGTCTGTCAATACTAAATAAACTGTACGCTGAAGTTTCTTTAGCAATCGACGACCTTGACAATTTTGACGAGTAGACCATTGCAGCGACTGACACTTTATTTGACAAAATATACAGGGCAATACGTTTTCCGACTTCGGACGACGAATTTAAGGACGCGCAGAACGTGTTTTTTATATAATGTTACGGGTATGCCGTGTGTGATCCGATGCATCAATGGCGCCCATGTTAAAATCATTTCCCCGAGAACAGGGAACGACAAAAGTACAAACAAAAATCAAAACACGTAAGAACTAGTATCTTACCTTTAATTATCCTTAAAAATCCATCTATTAATCCATTTAACTCAATAATTGACGATTTTGAATCTAGGGTCTTTAATAATTATTTTAGCATACTTAAATAAAGACCCTTATGCCATTCTATCACTTTATTCAAATGAGTTTATGAACGCGATAAACTTTCTTCTTCGTCACACGCTACGTCATGTACTCTACATTACTGCTGTTCAAATGAACCGGAGCAGTTTATCTAATAATAGCCGTTGGTAAACTCGGTTGCATTTGCAGATTTCTGCATACAAACATAATTATGTTTAAACTTGCACAATGTTTTATTTATCTATGGTAAATGCCCTTATTGTACGAAAAAGTAATTTAAAATGTAAATACACAAAGAATGGAAAACATTCCAGTACACAACAGATAAATGAGTAGAAAATACCCGTGTACAAAATGGGACGTTCCCAATTCCAGTGTGGTGCTATTTTTACCATCTTATACTTTACACAGCTCTATGCCTAACGTGAATTAAATAGGAAAGCAAACATAGCAGATTATTCATGAACTGTGCGATATGTGTATGGCTTGTTGTACATTCTTAATATTTAAGTTAAATGTCAAAAGTAGATCTATATGCTTAGGTTATAAACAATGCACATTACACGAAATAAGTCAAATGTGATCAATTGACAATTCAGATATGTCGACATACAGTACATGTAGAAAACATGTGAAATAAGTCGCGTTTATAATAAATCGTCAAAAAAAATGGGGAAAATGACGCAATAAGTATGTCATTTTATGACGCCATCAATCAGCTGATTCATTATACGGATGGCGAAAAATTATGTCATATGACTAGATTTAAAGGTTGAAGGTCGTATAATTTTGAAGCTTAAGTTTTGTCGACTTTGTTTCTTATGAAAAATCATTCAGTGGTAAAGTAAATATAAATAAAAAAATAACAAAACAAAAATCGTGTAATTTTATATTTTATTTCAACATTTCTTTTGGTGAATGTGTCATATATATTTTTTTCTGCAAAATATGCACATTTTCTTCTAATGGGTGACCTTAAAATTCGATCAATGAACCAAACAATATCGACCTAATTTTAAGGCATATCGCATGACGTCATTCAAAAAGTAGTCCGTGCACGCGACAGGTATATTCCACAGTGTTGAATACAAGCAAGTATATTCCACAACGTGTTATACCGTCAATGTCGCGGTGAAAATGAGATAAATATCCGGGAGTAATCGATTTCTGGGATTGTCTATACAACAGCTAGTACATAGCTGATCCATATCACGAGTTAAGTATCCTTTGTGAAGCCAATAGTAATAAAGATATAAAATGCTTGTTCATACACATGTTAAACTGTTTTAATCCGGCAAAAAGTTAAAGTGTCAATATAAAGCTATGTAACTACACTAATCTTGAACTAACTGACACAAATAGATATGAAAGTGTACCAAGTTCAAAACTCCTTAAAAGAGCCCATACACCAAGCACGTTCTAAGACAGTTCGACCACGTTCTGAAGAAAATGCAGAACGGGATGTGAATTTGCTTGAAAGTGTAGTTTTGGTCAGAACAAAATCTACAATATGATTGAATGACATTCAAACACAATTCGCGCTACGTGCAGCTCGTTCCTATCCCGTCCTATCCCATTGCCAGTCCGTCTTTATCCAGTTCAAATCGGGTCAATTTTCCCATTGTCCCCGTTGGTATACCGTTTCCAGTAAGACCGAGCCCGTCCTCAGCCAGTTCGTTCACGTAGGTACAAAGTTCTTCTTTATTCGTTGTGCAGTGGTAACTCGTTCAAAGGCAGTTCTCACTCCGTCCTAGTACGTTTTTAGTACGTTTAGGACGTAGTTGCAGCCACGTTCTGCACGGCGATAATAAAACCGAATACGTTCCTGTCAGTTCTCATTTATGTTTCACGCTTTGTGCCGACCAGACATTTGTAATGCCTCCAATATAAAGAAGTGAAACTCCAGCTTCTGGAGCAGCATTGAATTTTCATTAAAACAATTAGTTGGTCCTTTGTTTTTAAGGCAAGTGACCAATTGCTCAAACAGTACAAAACAGCACAATACAGCACAATACAAACAAACATAAACACAAAATATGAATAAAGCTGGGGTCACCGCCTTGGAACGGTTAATGCAAAGCATTGGGGGTTTAAACCTGGTTATAGAGCGCTCAACCTCACACTTGGCCCAGCAATATTCATAATACATTTAAGTGTAAATAAAATTTAACGTCATAGCATTGTAACTCAAATTAAACAATAATGAAGGGAATTAAAACGCATTCAATTTAATTACTATTTAATTACTCAATTGCATTGAAGATACAAGAGTAACAGAGTTACAACTTTTTGACGAACGATCAAATAAAACTATTAACAACTGTCAACTACATTCATTCTTTATAGAAAAAGATTTGAGAATATAGCGTCATGGAGTTAATATTTCAGATAATCATCGCGCAAATACAGGAAGAAGCAGCAATAATGGGTGTAAAAATTCCATATTACATAGCTTGGTTGTTTATGTGACTGCTGTAAAAATAAAAATAATTAAATCAATCAAGAAACGCCTATCAGAGAGAAAATATAAATAAAATTGAACGTTATAAACCTAATGACCTATGCATGTAGATTACAACTGGGAACATTTCAAGTAATGACATAAACCACATGCATAGAATTTCATGAGACATCGGTTATTAACCGATGAAAGAATAAAAGAGGACATATTTAAAAACTTGCAACATAAACACTTCCTAGAGTTGCACTTATTTATTGTAGGATACCGATTACACGGAGCTAAATTATGCTGCGAACTAGAAACCAGCCGCATTGTACCTCCAATGAAAGATGTTCGAAGTAATCTTAATTTGACTGTAGGTTTAGAAAAAAGTAATTGTCTATAATTTAACGGCAAATGAATACTACGTGTAATCGGAATTCTCAATGGTGAGAGAACAACTTTCGGGGTTTTTGTAATCAATCTGTCCATAGGTTATTTATTTGGTGAAACCACCAATCTTATAATCACATTAATACACATTGCCAAGTCAACATACATAAAAGAGTAAGAGGCAGCTTGTCAGATAATGGTCTGTAAAAATTCAGTATAACCTGCAGAACTCTCAATTGATGAACATACACGTTTACTTTATAAGTACAGAGAATGTATAAGAATCTAAGTATAAGAAAGGTCTTAAACACGGTTTCTTAAAAAATAATAAAAACACAATACCGCCACCAGCCTCTGAAGGCTGAAAATATAACAACATCGAAGATATGTACGGGGATACACGCTACTGCATCCACGCAGCACACATCAAACTGAATAATTCTGCCAAATTGGCAGTGCGGTTAAAGGCTGCCGCAATTAAAAAAACAATCACAAACTGAAAAACGTGAAGAAAATTGCAGAAGGTATTGAAAATCATGAATCTGTCACAACTAAAAAATGAAAAGGAGCGCACTGTGCCTCCGGTAGCTTCAGGTGATGGACCTACGGCTATTCTTCTTTCTGGTTTTAACCAATTCCTCACCCAACAAGTTTTGTGTCGTCTCCGCCTTCTTTCTCGGCCCAACACAACATTATATTGCTGCTCTGCTTCTAACATAAATTGCACGAAGGCAACATTAATTGTTTTTTGAGACAACGACTTCTATTTATATGCACATTGTCTGAACGTATTGCATTTACGGGTTGAACGTTGTAACAACTGCATTGAACGAGTACAACATACTTGAAACCTACTGCGAACTCCTTAAAACTAGTTCAACGTACTTAGAAATTACTGAGAACTTATAGAACGTGTTGCAAACGTTGTAAGAACTTATCTTTTAGTTTCTATTTAATTACATGAAACAGGATCTTACTTGAGACGTAGTGCGGACGGGGTCGGTTTTTCTGAGAACGGATTTGACGGACTAGAAACGAAATCGATCGGCGTGGAATCGTACAGGTAATTTCGGTCCGATCACACTACGTTCTGGCACGTTCCTAATCCGACCTTAGTACAACCTATCCGTTCTTAGTACGTCCATTCTATTTCCAGTACATTGTCACTACGTTTAATTTTAGAACGGGATGATCGGAAGAAAACTTTGAGTAGGCTCAACGTTCTGAAACACCTCTCCCATTCAACTCCGTTCCAGGCCGTCAACAAAGTTCGAAGACAGTTCATAACACGTTGCTACTACAATCACTCCGTTCTCACACAGTTCGAGCCCGTTTAGTCACATTTTTCAGAACGTACTCCGAACGGAGTCGGTGAATCGGGGGTATAACAAAATAAGAGAGGAAAACAACTAGTTTGTGTATGTATAGAAAATCAAATAAATTATGAAACGTGCGAAGAAAAATCAGTTCGCGAGATGACTTTTCCTCTAAAACTTCGTTGTACAACACAAAACATCGCCTTTCATAATTCACCTCACCTTGTATGAGTAATATTTTTCAAATCGTATGTTTCATTATTACTCACGATACACATGTGCAAATGTAAAATTCTTGAGTGCCAGACTGTCCTACCTTAGATGATTCATCATACGCATCAAATTATTATATATTTCATCCATTGTTTAAAAGCAATATAAAGATGCCTCGGGTCCGCAACAAAGACAACAGTGGGATGTTCACGTTTGTATAAAGAATTGGAAGGGATCCTCTAAACTGGAACGCAACACAAGTATACGCAATTCAAAAATTTATATCCCGCGTCGTTTTATATTTCGTCGCCTTAATTCTAAAGTCGCGAATGTCAAAAATTGCAACAATGGCATATTTGATATCATTTTGTCGGGCTTGACGAGCTCTACACGATGCAACAAACGGCATATGTGTACCCTTCTCTACTAAGGCACTATTGACCCCTCAACATTGGCAATACGTGACAATTTTCTATTCATTTAAATTCTAAAATCGCGAATGTCTTTGTGTAGGATTCAGCCAATTATACGTCGCCTTAATTCTTAAGTCGCGAATGTCAAAACATTGCACAAATCGACAGATTAACAAAAAAAAATAATTACTATAACATTTTTATTTTAAAAGCAATTGTCTTTAAATTATGCAAATTGATAGATTGCAGACATCTCAACCATCTGTCAAAATTTCATAAAGATATCTTGTTTTATAATACATGGTTCGTTATTTCAAAACTTTAGAAGCGATTTTCTCAAAATCCCTTCTTTGGACGTTCGTGCATTTAGAATTAGTGCGACGATTTGTCGTCCAATGTGCATTATTGTTTGCATTTATATACCCAATTAATCTAATAGGATAAACCTGTTTTCAGGACAATCGGAGAAACAATTGATGACCCCAAACAATTGCAACATTTAGTCGGAATACACATTTATTGTCGTTTGAACTTCTAAATCATAACACAATAAATAAGAGCAAATTTAAATGTTACATTCTACATATTATTAGGCGTAGAATATCGGCAAATGAGCCATTCAAAACTCTTTCAAAATCACACATTAAAACTGATAAACCGTTATTAGTTGAACGAACATAAAATCGATGCATAAAATTGTTCAGCATTGTTTGTACCTTAAAATGTGTGGGTTTTTCACATTCACATTCCCTGATAAGAACATTCCGCTTTAATATTCAACACTAATCATTTTCGTAAAATATCGAAGACAAATTGAAAAGTATGCACATATTTTCCAAGCTGCTAATAGCGATATAAGGTCATGCTGTACTTTACAGCCTCAAACAAAAGGCTCAATAGTTAAAAAGTATGTTGTGTTTATTACTATTGGGATGTTGACAATAAATTTCCATATGATGACCGCACGCACCATCACCTACATTTGTTGCGATTTTGTTGCAATTGCCTTCTGCAATTCCCCCCATAACTAACATAATATACGTATACCAAAGAATGTAGTCCGTTACTGCATTTAACCACTTTGCATCCAGTTTCTGCATTCGCAAACAAAATAGCTCCGATGAGTCACGGTACATAGGTTTTTTACGACCACAAAATTTGAGCAAAATCGCCCCACCAGTACTTTCAATACTGTGATTATATATTGTTCTGTATGTGTGTAAATAACTGAGTCTTCACGACTTATTTTGTTACTGACCTTTATATATCTTCGAGTCTTCACGACTACTTAAGGCACTGACCTTTATACATTGCTCAGTTTAACCCGTTTATGCCGATTGGACTCTCCCATTCGTCTAAATTGGATCAATTCATTTCCAAAATTAGGGATGTCTGGTATATTCATTTCTATTTTTAGAATATTTCTTACAGAAATTTCTTTAAGCAAACAGCGCAGACCCTGATGAAACGCAGCTTCATGCCGCCTCTCATCTGGGTTTGCCAAGTCCTTTTTTCTAGACGCTAATTATACATGGGTTAAATAAGTGCATAAATGGCGGCAAATATCATGCTGAAGACGTTAAACGACAACACTGGCGCAACGCCCGTCGGTACGCCTGGGAAACCGCCGGCTCGTTGGTCGGCAATCCATTTATCAACCACATATTCCAGTACCGAGAGAGGCAGCGTACCGTAGCGCAGGACTGTGTAATGGAAGTCGGCTAGATTGAACTTTCTCCCTGAAATTGACACTATGTTTTATATACATTTGTTGAGTTAAGCCTACATGGGGGAGAAATACAGAGAGCTTTTCGATAGCTAATGTTTCATTAACTGATTAAGGCAAATATTCATTACAAAGATAACCACTTTAACAACAAATTATTCGCCGTCTAGAACTGTGTAGAATTTTGCATATACAGCAATGTATGTGCACAATTACCTGTCAGTTAACTTATTTATTTCAATCAAGACCTGACGTTCACCTGACAAGTCGGATGTAATTTTACCATTGACTGTCTGGAGATTTGGTTATGGTTGGTTTACCAACACACTCTAAAGGACTAAGCGTGATTGGTTCAAGTTAACTCGCCGTATCTGTTGACATAATATCATGTAGACCAAATCAACTTGAGAGTCTTAATCCATCTGACAGTCTAGTTTACCTAAAGCGTCGGAAGCCTTTTTCCTGAGTTCCTTGAACTTCAATTCTCCGATCGTATAGCCCACGGCTTGTCCTGGCCATGTGGCGTAGCGGTCAATCTCGTTTGCCGCTAATTCAGGGCCAAAATAAGTATAATTCATCATGTATTCGATCGCGCGGTCCCTCGTCCAGCTGATGAAAAATGTTGTGCAAATAATAATTTATAAGACTCGTTATAATATGATGTTCAATGCTGTCAAAAGAGTTTGCCTACAACATTTACATATATTATAAATTAGTTACAGTTTGTAGTTATCTTGACGCTGATGACACAAAATGTCCATGAATCGAAGTTTCCATTAACCCATTTATGCCTAGCGTCTAGAAAAAGGCCTTTGCAATCAGCGTAGACCCAGATAAGTCGCCGCATGATGCGGCGTCTCATCAGGGTCTGCGCTGTTTGCTTAAAGAAATTTCTGTAAGAAAACAAATACTAGACATCCCTTATTTTTGAAATTAATTGAATCCAATTTAGAAGGATGGGAGAGTTCACTAGGCATAAATGGGTTAATGCTCGAAACGCAATCACATGCAGACCAATCATACGCGGGGTAACCAGATAAAACCTTGTTCCTGAAATATTAGATGGCTATAAAGAAGACTGCAAACACAAGTGATTAATGTTAATTGTTCATAACGCAGATGGTAGAATCGCGTGACGATGCAGTTGACGACGCCCATGCCGAGACAGGTATTTTTCGCCTTTTTTATCCTTTTTATCATCTTTTTTTTAAATGCCGTTCACTTTCCAGATATATCAGAAAGTAAACGATAAGCGTTTATTTCGTATGAATATTCGCTCTATATCACGACTTAGCTCGCTACGAAATTTCTTACCTGGATCACGAAATTACAGCCACAAATAAGAAAAGTTTTAGCTCATAAAGAGTCACTTACTTATATTCGTGGATGCCTGTATCTATCACTAATCTTACTGCTCGAAACATCTCCTCGCCATAACGACCAAGCCTGAAAGCATTCATGCATGTTCAAAAATTATATGATAATTTACAAACTAAAGTACGTATTCCGGTTGAAATGATTTCATTGAAAAAATAAAGAATGCACGTGTTTAAACCGTTCCCACTCAGAAGCAAAGTGAAAATGGCTTTGTGCAAACAGCATACAACCAGAACAGCCTGCGAGTAACTGCAGTCTGTTCAGCTTGTATGCTGTTTGCTTCTCATCAGTATCTAAGGGTTGGAACTGAAACCTTTAAAACGTGAATCTAGTAAGAAGGCCTTTACAATTTTTTAACTTTCTAAGGGACTTCAAATGCGTCAAAACATGTGTCTAGGGTAAAATAAAACGGTAAAGAGTTAAATAAAGAATGAGTGTGCAAAATAAGTCGTGTATGTCTTAAATTCTATTTCAATTGTCATATGGGATATTCTCGTTTGATAATCTGTGAAGAATCATATGAAATGCACCTCTGTACCTTTTGATTTGAGCAAAATGAATAACAACATACCATGCTATTGTTTGTATTTCTTTTGGAACCGTCGGATTAAAACATGTGAACTAAACATATGAGATGCATTCATTGGTTCCTTTACGTTTTAGTAATATATATTGTCATCTATGGTAAGTCACTTAAGTTGTTACTGACATTTCGTAATCGTCATGATAGATGCCCATTTCTTCTCCAAGAAACTCCGAATAGAGTCCCCAGCCCTGAAAACATATTTGAATCAATGAAGATGTCAACCCTCGAGGCATGCTAATAATGTTCAACAACTTAAGCAAAGCCTATTATAACCTTTCATTAAAGAAGCAATCAATCCGTTTTATATGTACTGTTTAATGTTGTTATCCTGTTATGATTTTCAGAACCTTGATACAAATTTCTAATGTCATAAATATCTTATAAATTGTTAAATGGCAATATTAAAATTGTATTTTGCAATGACTGTTCGCACTATTTACGTTTTCATAAAGTGTAATAGAATTAGGATTACATAGAAAGTACATCTTTTCATACATATATTTTGCACTGAACGAATATTTAAATGATACTGTTAAAATTTGATAGAATGTTATCCATCGCCCTTTACAACGGTCTGACTGGGATCTTGAGGCAAACTAGTTTACTGACCTCAATAAACGAGTTGAAGAACGGAAAGAAGTATGGTGCATTGAAGGACTTCCACTCAATTTTCTGCATGAATGGAGGGATGTCGGATAGAAGGCCATAACTTGCCTGTAAATAAAAACAGGAATGAGGCAAGCTGACAGCATAATTGCGCATGGCATATAACGGACTTATACGGCAAACAGAAAGTCAGATCTAACTAAAAAACTACAATTAACTAAAGATTACGAATTTAATAGTAGTAACTGCAGCAAATGAAAACTATGTGGTTTATACATAAATGATAGTTCATGAAAATACCCATGTAAAAGCTAAAGCGTATATTGAATTGAAACTTGATACATGTCATCAGCATACGATAAAGATGTTTGGTACTCCTTTTTCAATGCATAGTGATCCAAAAGTTCAAAAGTTATATGCCTTTGAACTTAACCATTTTAGAAATAAAATGTTATAGAATTGTGCTATGAAAAACGTGTACATATTTCAAGTTATTGACTTGAAAGTCGAAAATTGTCATCAACATAAAGTGCTGATGTGCAAGACACTTTTCTAAGACCCATTGATCCAAACGTTTTTTAGTTATTTGCCCTTGAACTAAGCTAGTGTTATGGCCAAAGTTTGTGGAACGAAATACTTCTGCAATTCTCAATAGATTGAATTGAAACCTAAAAAATGTATTGACCATAGATTTAAATCGAGGGATGAAAACGAATAAGTTCTAACAGCATTAAACAATCGGAAGAAGGTTTTAAGTGTACCGGAAAACCGATTGAAGCATTTAAACTTTTATGATTTCAAGTTGAATTGTTAAAAGCCCATAAACGCTCAAAATCAATGACTATTTTAAACAATATTTCGAAAAATAAAATGTGCTCATAAAAAAATGTTCTTTATAGCAATTGCCGAAATTTCAACGCTAGATGTGGTCTGGTAACACAAGTTTAACAATTTTGCCAATATACCAACACTTATTTTTTAAATTAAAAACTCATGTGTTTAGGCCTGAGACATGTCAATTGTATTACGAGATACAGTTGAGGCCAAGTTACTTAATAATTTTATATATTTAATTATTTAACAACTTAAATATGCGTTTAGTTCATTCTGAATATTACTTGTGGAAAATACACACACACAAGTCACGCAAACAACATCAAAATTCACCATATTGTATTAGAGCACTGCTTTTAAATTCATGTTTTATTAAATGTGAAGAATCTAATAATCTTAAGAATGGTATATTAGCATGCAGCTCCTGATTCAAAGATTTGAAAAGTCTCACATTTCGTCAATAAGGTGCCACAACAAGAATATATAATATTATGAATGAATCAAACAGTATAGCCGTTGCAGCATCATAATGTAAACATTTATTATACCACCTCTGAATCGATATAGCAAATATCGCATTCATGCTTACACACAGCAGTGTATTTTATAGGGCCATACAATATCATTTAAAGACATGCAAAAGTTATAAAGAATGGAGTAATTATAAAAGATGCATGAGATACATAAATATGCTACAAGCAACATTTACTCTGATATAACAAGTAGTTTCAAACTAGGTGACATTTCAAACACACACATGTAGTTTGACATCTCATAAACAGTCCTGGTACAATATACTTAACCTTTCACAAACACAGTCATAAAAGCTACTTTATCACATCTCACCCACGGTTATGCTTCGAATTATTTTCATAACATAAATATGGCCGTACTAAATCCCATCTTATTAACACTGTTGTTGTTAAAAAAATCACATTTGAAGAGCACAGTCGTGATTCTCATACATTTTCAAAGTTATAACTGCCTTACATTTAACAAAGATAGTCATGGTTCTTTTTATTTCCAATCTGATAAACACAGTCATGTAATTGATTACTTCCCAGCAGACAAACATATCCATATAACTTCGTACGTCATCTCATAAACGCATGGTACTAATTACTTCTAAATGTCATAGGCACAGCAAAAGCCTTTATTTCATCCGATGTCATAAACACAGTCATTGAACTTAAGACGTCAACTCTCAGGGGCATAGTCGTGCTACTTATTGCTTCGCATCTGATAGACAAAGTCATGACACTAATTACTTCCCATCGCATTAACACAATCATGGTACTAAGTAAGTTCTATCTCACAACCACTGTTATGGTACTGAAAACCACCATATCAAGAAACACAGTCATGGTACTTATAACCGAAATATGATATACAAAACGTCTGTATAAATTACTTCCCAATCTCCAAGACATAGTCATTCATTATTATTCTTTTCTCAAGATGTGCCAGTGTAAATAAATAACACTGGTAGCTATTCACTTAAAGAATTAAAAAAGGGTTATCCCGAGATTTATGTATTCATATACTAGTGTGTTTCTGTATGTGGCACCATTAAAATGGAATTACCTAACAGGGTACCTCTCAATTATGTGTAACTGTAACTCAAACATTTTTATTCGGATGCATGGCCAAATTGATTTTGAATTTTACGAATATAATTGCACTATACACTTCTATGTTATGCCTACTGACAAAGCAAGAGTTAGCAGTTTTTGGTAACCCTTAGTCAACATTATTAAAACATTATAATCCTGACATTTTGTTACAATCAACTCAGCTTGTGAAGCAGTTTACATTAGTTACCATTTAGATTAAGTGGCAAACTAACACCAAATTAAAATCATTCAGTATCGTTAACAACTCATTTGTATCCCATTAGAAATCTTAAAAATTAAATCACATCACAACCGCACAGTTACGAATTACCCTCTCCCTCTGCAAGGTAACTAAATACATTACGTCTCATCCGACTTGTTACATCTACAGGCACATATACCAACTCAATCACATCACTTCTGAATGTTACCTTACTGATTTACATCCACTGACAAAGATAAGAAGCAAATCATCCCGCAATGATGACTGATAAACGTCCACTAGCACAGTAACCATCACAACACAATTGTTACCCAATGGCTCACATTGTACATGTACATCTTTCTAAAAAAAATATGCATGGAGTGACCAAACGATGTTCATGTCACCTCAGTAACAAATTAATGTGTGTAAACACCACAATTACAAATACAATGAAAATAACTGTCACATTTGTTACTATTTATTTATTGAGAAATGTTATGTTTAACTTTCTACTTGTACAACAAACTTGGTATATAGTTTAAATTTTTCACAAGGAAGCAGAAAAGAAAGATAGGAAAGTATCTAAAAGTAAACCCTCACACATGTTAACATTCATATAATACACTTAAATGAGTTTAGTCTACTTGGTGTCTAACGAAACAAATTATGGTATATTAAGAACTTAGGTAGAGGTGAAAAAGAAACACATCAACATCAATAACAAGCATTAATTTATAAAATATTTAAAAGATACCCTTGTTCAGTAAAATAACGGTCTAAGTAAAGAAGTTTATTAAAATGTGTTCGTATTTGTTATCAGATACATTCTTATTTCTGTTGTGGAGGTTTTCTTAATACAAATACATTATTAATTGTTTATGCATTCCTCAAGAATTTCCAAAAAGTTTAATTATGAATTTTGTCTTTCCATCTACAACCTCAATGCGGAAGAGTTATAAGTAGCACTTCGCTACACATAAACCTTTTCGCATTTATAATAAACATTTCATAAAGTAGTTAGACAAATTTTAGATTGTATCTGATTGCAAAAAATTAAAATATTTAAAACTTGACAGGCACAGGTATTGCGATACAAAATGTGCAAACAGTAATTATTGAATAATGTCAGTTAGAACCCTTTAGCTTTTAGCCCTCGAAATGTATACATTCGTATTTTCCAACCTAGTGCTCCAACATTGCTGTCAAATTATTGGTTTGAATCTCGAAATAGACTACCACTATAAAGTAAAGATTTGCAAGACACATTTTTCTCGTGAAAGGATCCATATGATCCCGAGTTATGTGCCCTCGCACGCATCCATGGTCATGGCTTATGTTTATATGCTTAAGCGTTTCGGAGTTATTTAAAGTCACTTTTTTGACAATGCTCTTATTGTCATGGCTATAATCATTAACAGCGGAGGTAAAACTATAAATAACGACTATTAACTGCGGAGGTAAAACTATCAAAAACGACCGCATGCGTAGAAAACCTCACCTGATTGTGATGGCCAGGCAAGGCTTCGTGAAGTGAAAACGAAACCATGGTATACGAGGGGCTGTACAAGAAAAGAGTTGATGGTTAAAACAAATAAATTTTTGAATGAACAATATAATAGTATTCAGACGCATTGAAAATGTGTTTTATTTTATGAAGTTTTATCTTCAAATGTTCAATTTCGCTGAAATTTAATTTGAAATCACACACATTGAGCTTGTTATGAGTATTGGACCCCATGTTTCCCCGATTCAGGGCCAGTGTTATGAGTTTATATTATCCTGAACTTATTTAGAACAAATCTAATGCGACTACAATACTTATTTCTCGAATGCGGACATATTACATGAACTAACTTGTCTTTGGGTCGGAAGAGGTTGACATAGAAAATTCCCGGTCTAGAACCGTCAGCAGATCCTGTCTTGTATCCACCGGAGGCTCTGTCCGTGGTGTAGGCTCGAACCCTGCACAATAATGATAGCTTATATTTATTTAATGCTTTCCGTTGGTTTATAGAGAAATATCAGTGAATTAAAACTCATAATTTCACTGTTTCAAACAGTGAAAATTATCGATAATTTTCACTGTTTACTTTGAAATGACGTCATTTTTTTGACGAAATGACGTCATTATCCCAGCGAAATTCTTTAGTTAAACTCTTAAACAATGTATATAAACGGTGAAAAAAAACATAAAATAAAAAGAAAATTTGTTGGATTCGGTGGAATATCGATTTTAATTCACTCGTGATCATAGAAAATTTATATTTTCACTCGTGGCTGCGCCACTTAGAAAATATTATTTTCTATGACCACTCGTGAATTAAAATCGATCATCCACCGAATCCAACAAATATCCTATATGTCATCATGTGACAAAAGCGCAATAAAATAGCTCCATTACATATAGCTTTGATGTAAAAAATCTCAATATATTCAGTAATATTTTAACATGACATATCGCCAAGCAAAGTAATTTTTGAATATATTTTTGTTCAATATAATATTTTGATCATGATGCCCTATAAAATGGTAACAAGAAGGTTTTGTTAAGTAAAGGGATGAAATACGCATTGCTTAAATGCCCGTGATCCACAAGTCGTTATGGACTTAGATTGTTTAGTTCAATAAAGCGTGTAATATACATATTTACAACGCTCTTATATAAATATGCTAATAAATAACACCATACAGAACAAGCCAAAAAGCGTTAATTCAAGAAAAAAAGTTATTTAGCCTATAAGAGAGCTTGTTTGGGTTACGACACATCAAACATAGTAGCCTTGTGAAAGCGCTTTATGACGCAATGTACGATATGTATTTTACGTGTATGTCAAACCGTAAAACGGCAAAATGCTTTACTGACTTTAAATAAGGAACACTCTGTGCACGTTGAATACACGTATTTCTGTCAATTGTGTTTCAACAAGTCATGCAAAGAATAAGAAATTGTTGTATGGTCTCGAGTACCGGTAATTGTTCTGATGTACAATACTTCAAACAGTATCGTGGGATGATCTATATTATTTAAAGAACATGGATTATACATATAATACAATATTCTTACTCTAGTGGCAAGTCTGGGAGATGATGGAAGTATTTCGGCATCAATGGCTTAATTCGTTCGAAAATAATTTTGTTGAAATTCGCTAGGGCATCTGCCTACAAATGCAAGTATGCGTATTTCAACCACAATTAAAATGTGTTCCCGTTAACCATTTACCTATGTTTCGTATGAGTTAAATGAGAACACGAAGATTGGTGTTGAATACGGATACATTTATTTAGCTAATTAAATCTTAACAACGAGCATATTTTAGAGATAAAGGTTATCGTACCAAACAAAGTAACTAATCGCTGTTCGACTTGTATTTGGTATTCATAATGCGTGCATTTCTATTTTGTCTTTATTAAACAAAGTGCAATAGAAAACAGAAAACACGGATTACAACTCTATCACAGTTCATTGTACCTTCACCACGTGATTTTTAAGATATGTTGGGATGTAAAATACATACAAAAGCGCGACCTTAACATTTGAAAGGATTAATTTTTAGCTATTTTTCATGGGATAAAGTGGAGAGTTCGCTCATTCATGAGAGTTTTCAATAGGTTTCTTTTTTTTAAACAGATAAGTATTGCTTCAGTTAAAGGCAACCGATCGTTTCAACGGTTAGAAAATTAAGGATCACTAAGGGTGGTGACATTATGTTACTATTTGGACAAAAAAACATCACCTCTGGTGATATTTAGTCATAAACGATAAAGGCGAAGCTTATAATATATCATTTTGTATGAATGTATATGTTTTCGTTTTATATTTATGAAAAAAAGTTAAAGTAAATATATATATTTACAATTATAATAATTTCAATTATATATATATATATATATATATATATATATATATATATATATATATATATTACTCCGAACACAGATCTTAAAAAGCCACGTGGTATAGGCACCGTGTCTTGATATAAGACAAACGCGTGTTTACTTTATTTAACAATAAACACAATTTATCATATAGTGTGTTATTTCGTGAACAAGGGTAGGATGGTGCGATACATATTTGAATCAAAAACATGTAATGGTTATATAGATGAGCGTGACATTGTGTTAAATTTGTTCTTAAATATAGTTCAGAGTGACATGTTGTTGATCGTCTTCATACATATAATTATGGGTTATCGTTACTAGAACCATAACAAAATATAAGCGGACACTACGTATAAACTTAGCATTTTAAGCAGATTAAATGTACGTGAAAGTTCATTGTTTTCCTTCATAATCTGTTTAATTTTAAATTGATAAAATAATCGGAAAAATTTTGATAAGAATTATTTTGAGAAATATCAATATATTTAACTAACCGGATTATTGAAGAGAAACTTCGGGTCACTTGTCAAATTGGCATACATCTCTGACATCTTTGTTGTGATGGGGAATCCTATGTTGATCATTTTCTGAAAAGGATACAACAGCATCAGTTAAGGCATTTCATCAACTTCTATTTGTATCTATTAAATATTATTCTGTTCTCAAAAGAAAAATATGCTTGAGAGTGTAGTTAACGGATAATGCAACCGTGATAAATGCTACAATTGAAACCCCAGCTCTAAATTCGGAGAAGAAAAAGATATCCCTCCGCCTGAATAATTTTCAAAATAAGTGTTGCTATTATATTTACAATATACACAAATCGACAAATAAAATAATAACCATGCTTTAATATGTTATAAATAAACGAAAATCCGACCTTTACTTCTAGTTAGTAGATTAATAAACTCATCTAGGGTCAGAGGGGGAAATCACGTGATAGTCAAGATGGCGACGTCCACGCCGATACAGATATGTTTCGCCGTTTTAAACCCTGTATTACTCTTGTTTAATTGTTTAAGGACGCTAACTCTCCAGCCATATCAGTTAAAAAGTGATAAGCGTTTATTTCGTATTTAAATTCGCTTTGTATATCGACTTTACTCCCCGCAAATTTTCTTTGTGGAGCCCTAATTAAAACATTCCGCTAAGAAATTTCGCACCGAGTAAAATCGAGATATAGAGCGAATATTACTATGAAATAAACGCCAGTAACTTTCTTGCTAATATGGCTGTATGGCTGGAACGTAGGCGGAATGTCAATAATAATACAAGTTATTAAAGGGTATAAAACGGCAAAAAATACCAGCCTCGGCATGGACGTCGCTATCTTGATAATCACGTGATTACCCCCTCTGTAGGATATTCCCGTGAACACAACATTTGTATATCAATTGAAACGTGTCTTCAAAGGCATATCAAATGTCTGACGGCAGAGTGCACGAATAATATTACGCATGTAATTTGTTAACGTCTCAACCATGTTTTGTATATATTTGTATACAATTCCTCTTCACGGGAAACATGTCTAATACTGTAAACATATTAAATAAACAGACACTTAGAGCATATCATCATGTTGTCTCTATGTTTAGCCGTGTCAAATTAAATGTCAAAACCAAACTAGCCCTATTCGACTCATTAGAAGCACATATCATGCTGTATGATTCTGAAATCCTCTGAATTTATGATAACTCTCATGATAAATAACATTACACATTTTGAAAAAAAAATCTTTGTGTAAAACAATCTACTTCTAACTGTGCTGTTCTTAGCGAAATGGGTAGATTCCCTCAAGTCGTGTTATGTTAATTGAGAGCTTTGCGTTATTGTATTTAAGTTGTAAATAACCACAATTTTTATAATAAAAAGTTTGTAAGTTTTAATCAATTTCAAGTGTACGAAAAATTATCTATGGTATCATTCTTTGAAGTCAACGTTAAACAAACTTGGCTTGGGTTATATGCTTTATACAACATATTTCATGTGCGACATTGCTTACATGGTAAACCGAAGAATTAAAGAC
Source organism: Dreissena polymorpha (assembly GCF_020536995.1). Classification (NCBI taxonomy): domain Eukaryota; kingdom Metazoa; phylum Mollusca; class Bivalvia; order Myida; family Dreissenidae; genus Dreissena; species Dreissena polymorpha. Next base: position 65,954,374 of record NC_068364.1, read on the forward strand.
CGTTTGTTTAAGAGTCGAGCGAAACTTTAGCTTCACAGTCTAAAATGGAACTATAGTTTAAATTTATTGGATTTATTAATAATACTATTACTAGATTGAATATCTTATGAAAGGTCAAGAATCCAAAAGGCCCGATTGTCTTGAAATAGAAGTTGGTAGGTATAGTAGGTTGTCCTGAGTAGAACGCAAGTGTAAACTCTGTAACCAAAATGTTAGTGAATCTGAAACCACTTGTTATTATGTTGTCCATAATATAACGATTTACGTATACAATATAGTATCCGGACATCATGGCCTGCCATAAGTAAATACACATCAATGATGTCCTGTACTAATGTTCTTAAGCTAAAAGTCATTGCAAAATATTTAGGTCGAAGCATTCAAATTTAGAGGTGAGAATTAAAATCGTCTAAATGACTGTTGTATAATGGCATGCTTACAAACATAATTGTATGCAATAGGCACACATATCATTTGTTATTATGGTCATATTTGCTCATCCTTAATGTATATAATTATTGTATGATTCCCCGTCTTAGCCATATTTACTTTGTATATATGTACTTGGCCAAAGGCAGAATGCCAGATAGCCAGTTAACATTGAATTGTTAACTTGAAATATTGGGTTATATTTCAATTGCTTCAGAAGACAACGGTGTTTAATCCAATATCTGCACTTCAAATCATGGGGAAAATAAACTGGGACAAACATAAATGATTTTATATATTTTCATCTACTGAATCATTACTAATCTGATTCTCCTGCGTCGACTTCGATTGAAAATTGAACTTTTTTTTCATTGTTTTAAATATTTGACCAAATGCATACGCACCAATTCAAAGTACAAGCAAATCTGTGTAAATCACCAAATAGCCATATTTCACCCCACTGGTGCAAAGGTACAATGTGCCTTCTAATTTCAATGTTAAATGGTTCCTTTTTTGAACCGAGCTGTCGATATTGTCAATGGCATTGCATTTAACTAGGTACCTGTCTAATAAGCTTCTCGATACGTTCCACCTCCTCAAGACCCTTGTCGTACACCTCATTTGCCGTGATGTCTGTTGACGTGTGGAACCTCAGACACGCTTGGTAGTTTTCTCTTCCTCGCGGTAAGCTCCCTATCCCGAGGCCGGGGCGCGTTTTGGGCATGTATTCCTTGAAGTGTGTAGGCCAAACCAATATATTTCACTATTCTTCTCACAAAATTAAACTATATGTTAACAAACCAGTTTCTATTTTTCTCTAAATTATAAAACGCATGTCTATATATATATATATATATATATATATATATATATATATATATAATGTGACATTTTGACGTTGTAATATATTGTATAATGCCCTGATGAGCTGTGCGAAACGCGTTGGCTATATCAATATATATATTTAAAATCCCAGACACTTGTTTTTAATTTTATTATATATAAATATATATATATATATATATATATATATATATATATATATATATATATATATATATATATATATATATATATATATATATATATTCAGAGAAAAAAAAACATTTATAACAAGGATCAAAGGTGTAAGCTCCAGTGTTATCTAGCACAGCATTTAAAAAAATGATATAATGTTTAATATCGTCAACGACGTTTTTCATCATGGTTTTGCAAATAGTATAAATTGTTTCATTATATAATAGATACTGTTAAAATTACAAATAAACTTGGCACACATACCAATTTACTATGTGTCATACAAAACAATATTGCCACAAAATGTATCCATTTATAAATAAATATTAAAATTACTGATAACGCACACACTTACGTTCTTCAAAAACTCCTTGACCTTCAGGAGTTGAGCGTTGAATGCACTTATGGCATCTTGGAGCCGTTTATCCATTGCCGCTCTTAAGACAGAACCAACATAAATGTTATCCATAAATTATTTAAGCAAACTGTACGTTGAAACTGAACGTATGTCCATAAATAACATTTATTAAGAGTACAACAACTTCACTTTAAAATTGACACACAATTTACATGACATCATATATTATGCATAAAACATTTGTAGCATTATAAACCATTAAGGATCAAACTAAAAGGAATACGACATGAGGAATTGTATTGTATAGCAAATTGCAACAAAGTATATTTTAACTAAAGATAATATTGTGTACATACGAATGGTTTTCCAGAATGCGATTGGCGTGGTCTTTAAATGGTGAATAAAGTGCTGATACGTTTGGTGGTTTAACCATGTCGTCTATGTACCGAGGAACACGTGACTATAAAACATATATAATACCATGGTTGACATCGCATGAAATATGTTTCAATTAGAATTCGCTTTAACTGTACTCTATATCGCGGATTATTTGTAAGTCGGTAAGCCACGAATTTCTCATAAACGTACCTTTACTACGAGTATGCATTTTTCTAATGACAGACAATGTTTTAAATGTCACATCATTTAGGTGGAAATGGCGATTTAATAGCAACAAATGGTTTAACGTCTGGGCCCCTTAATAGACGTTAAAAGCAAATGGCTTTTTGTGCTGTTCGACGAGAGCAACTTAATTTATATGTTACTCACAACTGAGACATTATTGCTTGTGTGACATACATATGTTACTTACAGCTGAGACATTATTGCTTGTGTGACATACATATGTTACTTACAACTGAGACATTATGGCTTGTGTGATACACATATGTTACTTACAACTGAGGCATTATGGCGTATGTGACATACATATGTTACTCACAACTGAGACATTATGGCTTGTGTGACATACACATGTTACTTACAACTGATGCATAATGGCTTGTGTGACATACACAGGTTACTTACAACTGATGCATTATGGCTTGTGTTACATACATATGTTACTCCCAACTGAGGCATTATGGCTCATACACATGTTACTTACAACTGAGGCATTATGGGTTGTGTGACATACATATGGTACTTACAACTGAGACATTATGGCTTGTGTGACCAATGGCAATGGCTCTGCGACTCAAGTTTATCATTTCCTCCATCTGAAATTAATCCACATTTGTATACAAAAACAACAACAACATTTATTAGTTTTTAAGCACTGCAATTGCTTTTTAGCCAAATGAAGAATACCCAAGTGAGATACATATAGTTGTTGTTTACCAAACTTTCAGTATAAAACGAAAGCATTCCCGGAAGAATTTAAACTAAAAAGCACAAACTCGAAATCGTTTTTGTCAATACCTGTTGGGGCCCTCCTTCAATTCTTCTAATATAGTTCACAAAGTCACCTTCGGTGTCAAAAGGCTGCGATGCGAGGCCAAAAAACCAGTGTTCCAAGAAGCTTATTGGATTTAAAGGCTGATAGCTGTGGGCATAATAAAAAAATATTTAAGAAAATTAAGTATTCCATAAGATTATCAAAGCTTAACTCATTATAAATGTTTGACTACGACAGAAGGATGAACTATTTATATAAACGCGCATCTTTAATCAGAAGTGTGATATGTATTAAATGTAGGTGTATATAAACATGCAATACACTTTAATAATAAAATAAACCCAAAATAACATTTAATCAAGGCAAAAATGATCATTAATGTCATATATACATGTATCAATTACGAAATCAGCACCACGGTATACCATAATTATGTTTTTACATCAGTTACATAATAATAATCATGAAATGTTCATACTCCTTCCATTCATAGCCATCTTGCACGGTTTCTAGGATCTCCTTTAGAACTTTGAATGAGATCAGCCTTTCTCCTTCCAGAGTGGAGCTGTTAACCAGAGTTAAACGTCTCAAAAATTCGTCTACTTTGACCTTCAAATTCAAAAAGTGCAAAAACCAAGACTTATGCATAAGAAAATTTAAAATTCTGTTTTATATTCAGTTGCACTTGTTAACTTAACGATAATAAGTGACAAAGTATTCAACATAAAAATAAAATATTATATAAAATAAATGAGTGCAAGCAATACGCAACGCGAAGGATAAGATAATAATTGGAATACATTTTAAATTGATGTGTAATTAACTTGTTTAAAATAAGAACATCAAAACCAAAGATAAAGTTTAAATACAAACTTAAGAATAACAAGAGATGTGTTTGTCAGAAACACAATGCCCCCTAATGCGCCGCTTTTTTTTTACCTTTGACCTTGAAGGATGACCTTGACCTTGACCTTTCACCAGTCAAAATGTGCAGCGCCATGAGATACATATGCATGCCAAATATCAAGTTGCTATGTTCAATATTTCAAAAAAAGTTATTGCAAAACTTTACTGTAAGGTTAAAGTTTCGGGACAGAATGACAGAATGACAGACAGACAGACAGGCCAAAAACAATATACCCCTTCTTCTTCGAAGAAGGGGGCATACAAATTTGAATTTTGCATTGCATATGTATAAACGAATGCACCAACGATGGCCAAATGTATTTCATCACCTCCTATGAAGAAGTGTTGAAGATTGTGTTGAAGCCATTGACAATACATTCACACAGTCTTCCAACTAAAACTGTTTATAAAATGTTGCTTTTTATGTTATTTTGTGTTGATTTTTAGAAATCCCACGCTTGTCATGATGTGTTTAACTTCTAACTTTCATAAACTTGACATTGTAAACGGTGTTCATGAATATTTGCAGATTATTTTAATTTTGAAATACACTTTTTTTTCAACGTTTCACATCATTAAATCCATTTGCGCTTGTAAGTCAATACAAAACGACATTTCTGCCGCAAATATATTTGAGTCATATCGATACTTATAAGCATTGTTTGGTTAAGAAAAGGTTTATAAGTAGTCTTATTTATAAGACGCGCAAAGAATTTAGAGATACTTTTACATGGGCTAAATTCTTTGAAACGTCTTATCGGGGAAAAGTCAATTATGTGGTGGACACCAGAAAGTTTAAATTTTCATCAATTTGCGTAAAATTGCAAAATAACATTACCAACTCATAATGTTTTAGTTCAGAAGTTCATTTTCATCTCAAATTTTTTCGAATTGAAGTTAGAAAGGCATACATTCTTCAGTTAAACTTCTGCTTAAATCGAAAAACAATCACTGACCTGTCGCCATGTCATGATACCGATTTAAATATGAACCAATCAGAAGAAGGCATTACGGTGTAACGTGTACGCATAATTTTATTTAACACGAGCCTTTAACACCGACTTTTACCTAAGTAGATCTAGTATGCTCATCTTTGTCGATTTAATAAGCATATGTTCAAAACAGATATGGTTCAGTTTCTATTCACTCTTCTAAGTTTCCGCAATTTTTATGCATGTCTTTTTCGCACCTCTGTCTGTGTTGTTTTATGTACTTACATTCTACGTTTCATAGGACGGTATACTGTACGATCTGTATCACTATTATTTATGTACCGTATTAAAAAAAAGATGTTATTTATTTCAGAACTTTTTAATTTTCACTTTAGACAAAAAACAACAATGCCTAATTAATCCAGAAAAGTATAATAATATCGGTTTACTACAAAACGCTCTGTACCACAACAGACGAACGCAAACTGTATTTTACGCCGTTTATTCTTCCACATGCTTTACATCGAGGCTGTGTTATCAATTTATATCTACGCAGCGAGCGAATCGAGATATATTGAAAATTTGAATAGTGGCTGGATTTAAATTGCACAGGCGTGCACAATTCAAAGTGGCATTACATAATTTTTACGAAACATTATCGAGAAATGAATTATCTACACAGGTATGTAAATATTATTGCAATCCGTTGATATTAAGTGTATGATATCGGGGCTTGAATGTTGCGCACAAAATCCTTGCGCAACAATATAGACAAAGAAGGAAAACTTTCCACCATTGTTTTAGTCCTTCCTCGATTGTACGCTCCAAATATTACCAATATAAAAAGTAGCTTAATATTTGAGAGCGTCAAAAAGTTGGACTAGGTTTATTAGACGATGCAATTAACATTTCATTTTAAGGAAAACTATTAAATTTACCTTTAAGATCGAAATGAAAGTAGAGCAAGTGCAATATCAATTGAGCCGTGCTCTGTGAAAAGGGGGTCATACGTACGCTTTTATGATATTTTCTGTTTAAGGAAAGTATGTTTTAAGCATAAATCCAGATTAGGCGGAAAGTGTCGTCCCTTAATAGCCTGTGCGGACCACACAGGCTTATCTGGGACGACACTTTACGCACATAAATTAAACCCCTTTTTTCAGAGAGCACGGCTGAATTGTTTAAATACCATGTTAAAATAATTAAGTCATAATACTTTATTTAATTTATTTGCAAAATCGTTTCTAAAATAATGGTAGTTTATTTCCTTGGCTAAGCCCCTGTGTAGATTCAAATTCATCCCGCTTTTACAGCGAAATCGGTTGATTAAAGACCCGTTGATTAAATTTCATCTATAATCAACGCCACTGCCGAATCGGGACTACTTTTTTCCCACGCACCTCGTCACTTGTATTTGCCAAGTGCATCAATAATAAAAACAACCTCAACTGTTTGTCAATTTAAATGACCTTAAAACAAATAAAAGTTGTAAAACAACGTGTTTGTTGTCATTTATTGTCATTAAACCTCTAGTCTTAGGTAAATTTAACACATTGTTGCAAATAGGTTATGTTGTTGTTGCGCCCCTTTGACGTAGTCAGTTCGAGTTGCTCTCCTTTGACAGTAGAAAATAATCGTCTGCGAAATTGAAACACCTCAAAATGTCTGACGAATTTAACAAAACCAATGTCTCATTAATTTGGAATGAATTAAATGATAAAAATGAGCAACAAGCAACGGAAACAATGGAATTAACACTAAGCCAGTTCCAGGAACAATATGGGTTTGATCCATCTAATATGTTTATAAATGAGATTGAATTTACAACTTAAAATGAAACCAGTCCCAGAACTAACTTTGGTTCAGATGCACCATCCAGTAGCAATGTCATTCTCCCAACTTTAAATCATATTCCAGACATGCCCGACAATAAAAAGTTCTTAGATGTTAACCTCACTGATGTCGGTGATTTCTTTGTCCAGAATGAAAATAGAAAAAATGAAGCGAAGACCTTGTCTGACATAAACAAATGTAAAAAGTTTCTAATGTCAAAAGCTGAAAGAAAAGAAATCCACCACATAGACCCAACTCTTCTTGGTGAATATTTGGCCACTTTCCTGTTGTCCCTTAAAAAGTCAAATGGCACAGATTTTGAACCAAGCTCCCTCCGTGGCATCATCGCTAGTGTTGACATGTACCTGAAACGACATCGCTATGGATGTTCAGTCATGACAGGGACAGGAGCCCAACTTGCACTCACAAGCGACACCTACAATGCAAAGAAAAAAAGTCTTAAGAAACAGGTAAAATTAAGCTGAACGGTTATAACTAAATGTTATCAAAATAGCTTATTGAACAGAAAACATATCATTTATGACAAAATTAAGGAAAAAAACCCTAGTGTAGTCTGTACGAAACTATTACGCTGGCGACATAAATTTGCAATTAATAAATCACATTTAACAGTAAAACTGTAAGCCTACGAAAGATAGAATACAAAAAAAACTTGAATAAAACAATATAGTCGAAAATTAAATGAAACAATATAAGAAATATACGTCACCAATTTAGGGTCAGAGAAACCGTCCTAGGGAGGCCCATCCGCTGAGTGATACCGACATCGATCTGCTCTGGGAGATCCTTGGCACCGAGTCTCCGAAGGCCTTGTGAAATAGAATCTGGTAAAACAACTGCCTTCATTTTGGCTTGCGAAAAACCATGGAACAATACAATTTGCGGTAAGAAACCTTTTTAACACACAAACACACAAAATATGTATCAATTTTTCTCATTATTTTGCACCCCATCCGCTTCAACTAAAATGCTGTATTTTATTGTTGTTAATATCCGACGTAAAATAAGCATTCTTGTATCTTGTATCTTGTCAGGTGGGGGAAACGTTCTTCTCCGCGTGGACTCGAATGTTGTGGAGTATCTCGAGTTAAACGAGCGCCAAACGAAAACACGCACAGGAGAGAACATCGCTGACATAAGAAAAGTGTCTCCCAAGATGTTCGCCACTTCTGGACCAAGAAATCCTGTGTAAATTTACAAGCTGTACTCGTATATGCGTCTATTTGATTTTTCTTCAGATCAGCACCCTTTTTACCTGGCAATACGGACAATTGACACTGCATCCCAGTGGCGTCAACAAGTTGGTGTCAACAAGCTAGGTCAGATGCTGAAGGCCGTGGCAAAAGACGCCGGCTTTCCCGAGCACAAGAGAATACCGAACCACTCAGTTCGCAAATTCCCGGTCCAAAAACGTCGAAATGCAAACATTTCACCCACTGAAATCATGGCCATAACAGGGCGCAAAAAAGTCCAGTCCATAACCAATTATTCCACCATATCTGTTGAACAGCAGCAAAAGTGTTCAAACATTCTTGCTCAGTCCAGTAAATGTAACAGCCCAACAGCTTCCTCTTGTTCACCTTCATGCACTCAAACTATGGCCGAAATACAGCCTACACAACCACTGTCTACCGTTGAACAATTTGATCTTGATGTTCGCCCCACCCAGTCACTTTACCAGCAAATGTTTTTCTCTCGTTCGAACAACTTTGTCTCACAATTCTTTGGTGCCACTTTCCACATTCAAAATGTTAATGTATATAATTAGCTAAAATTCAAGTTATTATTGTTATTTCGTCACGAAATAACCACATATTATAACAAAGAAGCACATATTTTGCACCTCGTGATCGAGTTGATAGTTTGATATCGAAAGTGAAGTGTGTGTGGTGTTAGGCTACGTTGTACACAAAATGTAGTTCCTTTTATATAACAACTAAATGTTATATTGATGTTATAAAACTTTTAGATTTGCAATTCAATATGAATAAAATTGTAATTAATAACGCACGACTATTTGTCACAGAACGATATTTTGAGTTAATAAAATGAATATTTGATCAGCGGTTATTTTTTGGAACGCGGAGTAATACACCGATCTTGGTTACACTACAGTCATTATCAAAGTACGACAAACACCCATAAAACTAATGTTGTTTAAATAAAAAAGAAAAATAGATTAATGTTGATTATAGATCATGTTTATCATGCTCGTCACGAAAACGAAAAAGCACTCGCCAAGGATCGTGCTTTTTGTTTTCTAAGCCTCGCATGATAAACCTGATCTATAATAAACACTAACCTAGTATTCTCTATATTTAATATTTCTCTTAGCGGAAGACCATTATCCATGCGTTTGTACATGTATTTGCCTTTATCAGAGTGGCAATCACTTGATAGTGAAGGTGGCGCCGTCAAGGCTGAGAAAGCTATTTTTGCCGTTTTATATAATTTATTACTTTTATTAATTTTGTTCATGCCGCTCACTTTCCAGCCATACCAGCAAGAAAGTTTATAACGTTTATTTCTTATAAATATTCGTTCTATATCTCGACTTTACTCGCTATGAAATTTCTTAGCGGGATCACAAAATAACAGCTCCCGCTATGAATTCGTAGCGAGTTATGTCCAGGTATAAAGCGAATATTAATACGATAAAACACTTATCATTTTCTTACTGATATGGCTGAAAAGTGAGCGGCATGTAAAATGTTAATAAAAATAAAAAGGACTCGAGAGCGTTTCAATAAGCCTTGGGCTTTCGATGCAATCGAGCTAAAATAAACATGTTAAAACTATAACTGTGTTGAAACTATTAACTTATATCAGTCTTTCTCTCAAATACCTTTATATCCTCGAGTTTTTCATATGTGTAGGAATCAAGCCTATCATTGTACTTGTAGGTGCCGATAGAGGTGGAAAACTGCCTTGAGATGGACAGTCGCCATTCCCAGTAGTCGCTGGTAACCTTTTCAACGGTTTCTGTGAAATATAAATCTCATTAACATTAACCCATTTATGCCTGGTGGACTCTCCCATCTTCTTAGTTGGATCAATTATTTCCAAAATTAGGGATGTCTAGTAAACATTTGTATTTATTTCTATATTTAGAATATTTCTTACAGAAATTCCTTTAAGAAAACAGCGTTAACACAGATGTGACGCCGCATCATGCGGCGTCTCATCTGGGTTTACGCTGATTGCCAAAGCCTTTTTTCTAGGCGCTAGGCATAAATGGGTTAACGGTCTATATATAGTCTCCCACTGCGTTTTGTCGTGCCCAGGTACAAGAGCCCTAAACTTCTCACAGTCTTGAAACTATTTGACATTAACAGACAGAGGTGTTCAGAATGCGTTTGACTTACAAAAATTGATGTTTAATACCATTTACAAAGCCCTGTTTTATTATCATGTTTATTTTCTGCGAGAACTCTTTAATTTTTTACTATTCCCTTTGCCTTTCTTAAGTATTACAAAACTTTGCCATTTATAAAAAAACTCTTTCACAACTGCAGAACAAGTATAACAGTCAATATTTTATTAAGTTGTATGGATTTGTTATCTGAACATGTTAATGCATACACTATTTCATTTTTTTGTCTGAACATGTTAATTCATACACTATTTCATTTTTCTTACTTTGCCTTGAACAGATTTACCCTATGGCAGTTTTGACAAGAAGCACTCAAAAATGTAAGGAACAAATATAGGCCGTTGGTACAAGGCTTGTGTATATGCTTAAAACCTCCACAGATAAAATAAAGTATGTACCTCAATATTTGTATTGCTTCGAACGTGATCGCTTTTGATAAAAAAAATTGGCAGGTACCAGTATAGCGCGAATTGCAAAAAACAAACAATTTTATTAAAGTTCAATTACGTAATTTTCCAAACTAATTGGTAAACTATCATAAAGGTCTATGCACAGTTTCCCAATAATATATTATAAACAAGATGTGTTTGTAAAACACTATGTCCCCCCGATATATTTTATCTATGACCTTGGAGGATGACCTTGACCTGGACCTTTCACCACTCAAAATGTGCAGCTCCATGAGATACACATGTATGCCAAATATCAAGTTGCCATCTTTAATATTGCAAAAGTTATGACCAAGGTTAAAGTTTGACGCAAACAAACCAACAAACCAACAGACAGGGCAAAAACAATGTGTCCCCCAGTATAGACTGGGAGATATAAAAAATATATTCATTTTTATCGCACCCGGTGCCAAAACTGCGTATCTAAACATGTGCTGCTACTAACAACAGCGGCTGTTGTATTGTAATAGAACTATTCCTTCTGTAAATAAGCAGAATTAAAAAAATATATTATCGATTTTTTAAACAAAGATGACCTTCGAAACTGCAAGATTTACTGACCCGTTCGAAAAAGTGACGCCGCTGACAAGAAAATCAGGTATTTCAGGCACATTTTAAAGTTGGAAGGACCTGAAATAGATTTCAAACTATAGCTACCTACTTATAACAATAACACAATTTAGAATAAAAATAACTTCCAAAAGAAATAAAATGTGTGCGTAACTGTCGTCAGTATACGTGTGTTAGTGGAAAAGTGGAAAGGTTGATCTCAGAAACACATGCAATTGTTATTTCAAGAATAATGATTATTAAATCAAAGTGTCACACTGTTGAATCAGACCACAATTGAGACAACTATATGCCCACCTGCTATAAATCGTTGATTTATGTCTTGAAATTTTCTTTGAAATCTGTAAACTGATCAATACACGTTCTGTATTGAGAATGTATATAAACATTAACCAAAATGATCGGATGCCATTGATTTCGTTATTTATAACACATTAATATGTGTCACATCCACAGCGAGTGGAAATGTACCTTTAAAAGTCCTTTCGGACAATACAGGGTTATACCCCGGAAGTGCACGCTAACCTCCATTCGGCTAGTTTTCGGGCTGAACTAATTTCGGCCTATTTATTAGTGACGTCGTCTTTGGTTAGGGTTGGGGGGGGAGGGGGGTGTACTTAAAGCCTATCCAGTGAAATATGCGTTATTTCTACAGCGATTGGGTATGCATGTGTTGAAGGGCCCATTTCGGAGAAACAAGTTATCCTCCGGAAGCGATTTAGTGGGTTCTTACCTCCTGTCCACTGCCTGTCAGGCTGACGTAGTTTCGGCATGGACGTTAAGGGTGACGTACATACAGCATTTTTAGCGGAATATGCGTTATTTTCACGTCAAAGTCAATTTATGTAGAGTAAAATAACGTAAAGAAAAGTAAGTTAAGTGTCTGTAACCTATAGTTTAAACCCTCTTGATTAAGTGCCAGCCAGTTGTGACTTAGGAAACACCTTAACTAACTATAATGTTTACTTCCGATTCCTATACATTATATTCGTAATGTTCAGATATTTTTTTTAATTTAAGGTATACACACGACTTTTGCCCTGAAAATAACTCTTTTATGTTCGAATTAAAGTGTTCACCCTCCTCTCCTGCACTTAATATTATTTAATTACTATCTCCTGTATACATTTAAACTTTGTTTAATTTTTCTTGTCACACAACAAAAATTACAATTTGAAAGCGCATGCGCTGTATATGGAAGCGAATTATGTAAGTGTAAGAATTGGTTGGACTTTCAATCAAACACATTCGTTGATTGTCTAAAAGATTTCGTCAAACACTTTAAGCTTATTAAACACATTTTTAATTGCTGTCGATTATTGGAATCGCTCGTAAAATATGAAGACAGTGTAGGTATATTTGTTTCACTTATCTTTGTCATTTTGTTCGAACTGAACGATTAGTGCAAATGTTTGAGTCTTACTTTGTATTTCTTGTCGGATCATTTTAGAGTTTGTTCCCTTTGATTGCTTATATATTATAGTCTAGAAAACAAGAGAGCCGGGTGAACATTGTTAACGACTCGTAAAGTAAATATTTACGTTCGGAAATAATTAAGTCTAATTGATGTGAAAACTTATGGTTAACAGGCCACGAAGCAGAATAGAAAGATACATGTCGGGCAAAAACAACATGCATTTAGTTCGTGTATAAAGTGTGCAATGTTTGGATGCTTTTATTTTTAATATAATTTCTTTTTTTTCGGTGGGGGAGGGGGTCAAATACAGTATAAATCTTTAAGAATTTTTAAATGATATTTTTCCTTTTCTTCAACGATATAAACATTTCTGATTTTTTGTAAATCGCATAATTTGATACAGGCATGTAAACCAACACAATATAACAAATGTATGCACAAGCATAAACAGTCTTAATCATATTTACATGGCGTATGCATTCAAATGTTCTTATATTGTTTCTAGACGCACGTCTTAAATTTCATCTGAACGTCTTTTTGTATTTTTATCCACTTTGTTGTAAATTGAAACATGTTAACTATAAAGAGTTTTATGTAAGATTATAACGCAGAAAGTCGCCGATGTTTTTTGTTATGCCATGCACCTGATCATTGACCCAAATGTCAACAATACACATGATCAAAGTTAACTTTCAGATTCGAAATGCAAATAATGTTGACCCATTTATGCCTAGCGTCTAGAAAAAAAGGCCTCGGCAAACAGCATAGACCCAGATGAGACGCCTCATCAGGGTCTGCGTTGTTTGCTTAAAGGAGTTCTGTAAGAAATATTCTAAATATAGAAATAGATATACTAGACATCTCTAATTTTGGAAATAAATTGATCCAACTTAGAAGTCCACTAGGCATATGTGGGTTAAACATCTATGCTTACTGAACTAAAATGTACGCGTACCCAAAATGCAACAAAATACGTATTTGACACTAACAAAAAGCTTTCAATGGTTTAAATATAAACAATATAATAATGGCGATTTAAATGAAGCACAGACATGTACTTACCAACGCTTTCGAAACGGTATCAAAATATCATCCGATTTGATTTTTCGGTTGGGTTATTTGAACTAATTGTGTTTAAACTCCGTTCCAAAAAAATGCTGATCTTACATTGTATATACTCTCGAAATAAACTGCGCTAATTTCGTGAATAACCAGGTAAGTACCGGAGATTTTCGAATTTTATCAAGCTGGTTGGCTAATTCTGAAAACGCCACACTGCTTCACGTTCTGTATGTGTTTCCCCGCTGCTACTGGTAATAGACTTCCGGTAAATGCTTATGCTTTCTCTGTGATCTTCCTATTAATCTTTGGAGTAAAGTACATCGTGATTCATTGTATTTGAGTGTTCCCCCGGTTTATTTTATACAAAACAAGGTATTTTTATTAATAATTTTGCATTGTTTTAATATGCTTATTAATCTTGTATGATGAACAGATGTAATAAAGTGTTAAATTGGATGAATTATGTGTGCAGCAGATTTTTTTTTCATATTTCTTATCTAAATAATGTAATGCCTTAAAATAAAATGTCAGGGGAAGAATGATATTTCTAGGTTTAATGGCGGGGGTATTTTTATTTATCTTTATCTGAAAAAAATACACACATGTGTATTGCGAATAATTACAACTAATTACAATTTATAACGGTAGTGTAACCAACATTAAGCGCATAATATAATGAAGGAAAGCTTGTCACGTTTTATTTTTCGCTGCTAAGACAAGATGTCAGAGATAGTGTTATTTCTGTTTTGTAATATGGTATGCAACTAACGAAACGTATAAAACATTTGATCGTCGCGCGAACCGTTTATATAGCAGATAAATATAATTTAGAAACTATTAAATCTCTTTTATAAAAGAATTGAATGTTTTGTTTTATTGTGATCTAATTAAGAATAAAGGTCAGTGTTTGATAAAACTGCAGAAAACAGTAAGTTGATTCTGCTTTTAAACAACGAATACAATCCAAATAAAATCCTTGTTCAATGGTCTTACAGTATTTAACATATTGGCTACAATCGATTCATTTTAAAAATGAAATATTAGCAATAAGGAACTCGTTTTGTCAAATCTATACGAAAGCGATGGACAACTTTTGCATTTAACTATGTACACATTCAGTTTTAAAAACATTAATTGGTAACAAAACCGCAAACTATTAGCTTGGTGTTTTATTCCCAATATTTATATTACGGAAGATGCCAAGTCTGGAGAATATTTCATCACCACGGAACCGTCAATAAAACAGGTGTTTTGATGTTTTTCATAACTTGCTTGGCATGAATTTTTGTTGGTCTTCTTTGCTTCAGCATGATAACAAACAGTTAACATATCGGCCACTGAAAGCTACATGGCGTATCGACATAATTGTAAGGAAAAGAATCCTCATGAACCGCTGTTCCGTTCCGCCGACGCGCATTTTGTGGATCTACACCTGTAAAATGTTGGTTGTTAACATGTGCAATCTTCGATCACATCTAGTCGTATCTTATCACAGTCAATACTAATTAAAACATTATATACATGCTTACTATTTGATATTGGCTTGTACGTTTGCTGTCATGTTGCATTTAACTCTTCGGTGCTTCTAATATGGATACGACATGGAATATCCAACACATTCTATGAGCATATAATCTTTATTGTAAGCAAAACATATTTTTATTTTGGAAGTTCTTGAAAATATTTTTAATGGCATGGTATTCTTAAAGTGATATAATGGGCATCTAACAGTTTATAGGTGTCTATCGCAACCGTTGTTTATTTTTGGTGTTTTCATTTCATATACACTTATATTAATTTTGTTAATGCAGCATCAACATACTAAAACAATTTCCCGGAAAGAGAAAACTAATGCATTTGAATATCAACCGTTCTTTCGTTTGACAACTGATCACGCATGTACAATGTGAACCTAAATTTAGTTTCAGCGCAGAATCGTTTATACGACAGAAAGACACCATGTTGTTTTACGGATCATTTCGGCTTACATGACTGGATGGGTCACGTAAAATATATAATATAAAATATATTTTTATAAACAACTGGTAGCAAGATGAGTTGCAGATAATTGGTCAGTAACCACATTTTAACTTACTCTTTAGACCCGTTAATTCTTTTCAGCTCAATTCAACAGTAAAAAATGCCCATAATATCACTTTAATGGAAGCTCTTTTTGCGTGCCAGAGCAAATGTAAATCCTCTTGAAAACGCGTTATTATCCTCAATATCAAATTCAGGAAATATGAAGGTCGAGAAACATTTTTAGTTGGGAAATCATAGTAATTATAAGCGGATATTATAAGATACAAGATTGTTAACGAGGCAATTGTTGATCCCACACGACGCACAATGCACGACGCATTACGGACAAATTGCAAAAGGCGATGACAAAAGCCTGGCATACAAAACATTAGATACAATAAAGAACTAATTATCAAAGCTGTGTTTACCTAATTGAAATGGTCAATGACATTCTTTAAGAGTTAAAATTGGGTAAGCTTTATATCGTCCTTTCCATACTCGAGGACATTATCCTCTTGGTTTCCAAGTTCTAAGCAAATCAACTCCATCTTAACTTGCAGGAAACCGATGGACATCACCTCAATAGCAGAAGGGGACCGGAAGTGCCTAGTATGTCAAGTGGTGGGAATGCCCCGTCCGTCTGTGTATTGGCTGAAGGATGGTGTTTGCATATCCACAAATCCACGCTTCCGGTCCGAGTACAGGGAGGATGGTTTTGTTCTCCTTTCAATCGACAAGGTCAGCTTGAAAGACGCGGGAACGTACTCGTGCATCGCAATCAATATCATGGGGTCGGCGGAAACAGCAACATTTCTTAGGGTAGAAGGTATTGTATATTTTATTATTCAATGTATGAATGATGCGTAGATAGCAGGAAGCCTGAACTAGATCTTCTGTTTTGCCACAATCCTATCCGAGTTGGAAAATTCGCGTAAATATTATTTATCAGGGGTTCGATCTCAAAACCAGAATAAAAACATAATATATAAATCTGCAATATCCCATTGATGCCAAATATTTTAAAAAAAATAAAGCTTTAAATAAATCTGTTTAATACGACATTCCACATATAAATAGCAACAAATATCCGATTTAATTAAAATATTGACTTAAAACACTTTTCAAATTCTAATAGCCACAAAGTCAACTTTATTATAGAAGAAGCTATTAAAAGTAAAAATTATACTAAAATAGATATAATTCTTATAGCCAAATGGCAACACAGACCTCAGTAAACGTGCATTGTTTCAAAGCAAAAATGATCCTTCCTATGAATGTTAAGTCCATACGCATGTCAGATAAGGCTATTATCTTCCAATTAATGAGAACTATAATACACCTGTTTTTCGTCATAGTCAGATAAGTTATTCCGTTTAAAAGAATCTTGGTACTAAGTCCAGTGTTTCTGTTCAAACTCTGCCAACAATTATAGGAATGCAAATACGGATGCGCTATTGATGTGTGAGTTTAATTTATTTATATAATTATTTTTATGTTAAAACCACAATTTTAAATTGTCAATTCTTAATGAATCTAATAGATGTTAAATTTTGTAACTCAATGAGTGCTGCGCCATTTTAAAACTGGTATCTGTCCCAGCTATTCTTTTACAATATAAGTACATATAATACTGACAGGAAAATAAGTCATATATATTTTGCGCGTATTTATTACAGAATTATGAATTGATCGTTAAGAAATTACATGCTTTGTAAACGATGGAAGGGCATTTCGATGTTCTTAAACGTTTACATTATTAAGTTTGTAAAACGTAACCTTAAATAATAAAGCAATTTATAATATGCCTAGATATACATTTACAGATATAATTGGTCAATATGACTTCATTTTAACGCCTCTTCAGACGTCAAGTAATAAATCATGGCAAATAAACCCATTCCTAAGACAGAACACGTTTCTATATAATGGCTTTTTTGTTATGCAACCTTCACACCAAACTGCATATTTCTAGAGGAAATTTATAGAGTAGTAAAACACAAAATACGTTATTTCGAATATAGGTTCAAGTAAATGGAAAACTATTTAAATATTAATATCGTAAAAACAAAGTGTGCACTAAATATTGCAATTCCTGCATTTAAAGAAGGTTTTGATTTGTTCAATTGCATCTTACATTCCTATCTGTTCATGAAAACACAGCAAATATTGCATGCATTTTTATGACTAGTATTTAAAATTTTAGAATGTAATTAATTGAAACACAAATTATTGTTCACGTTCTCGTATATTAGATCCAAGTTTAACAACTGCTCAGCGATTTGTAAGTTAATAGATGCACTTGAAGTACAAACCATGTGTGTGCTACTCGGTATACAAAGACATGGTTAAAACTTTTAAATGAGTTAAAACAACTTTGTATTTTATTTAGTTTATGTATAAGCATTCTTGCAGTCATTTCATTGTGTTATTTCAGAAAAGGAATTTTCAGCTATCGATGGCGTGTCTTCGGTGCACTTTATGCAATCGTTTACGGAATGTGAGAACAAAGAGACTGCAATAACATTAGAACCTTTAATTGGTCGATTTGACGAAGACATACTGTTAGTTTTGGACGCAGAGGAACCTTTACAAATAGAAAACATTTCTGTTGAAAGTAAAGTAGTTACGTTCGCAAATATTGCAACGAATAATAAGGATTCTTGTAAGAATAATAGGGATTTAGATTTTTGGGACTCATTGCTAAATGAGATCGATACTGAATCTCAAAAACATATAAACAATAACATTACAACTAAACTTTGTCAACCAGAAGCAATTAGCCATCTCCAAAATACCAGAACAAAAGAACCAAATGAACACACTTTTCAAACAGAAAAATTGACAGAACTACAAGCCATTAAAATGAAGAAAGAAAACCAAGATGACACAAATTCAAGGATTTTAGCGGGGATGTATTTATTTGATACAAGTTCAGATACTGACACTAATGAGAAGAAATATGGATTACCAGGTTTAGAACTTCGGCTTCGAAAGGAAACAGGTTCACAAGAGGACACATACACTTCGTACATGAGTGTTGACACCGAGTTTCAGAATGTTAAAGATCTCAATGCAGCAAACAGTATTCGAACAGTATCGCCAACATTAAATGCTGCTTGTAGACCAGACCCTCCGACTGAAATCGTGTGTGCACCTGATAAGTTAAGTACATCCTTTTTTACGGAAAACAAGCATGCAGATGATAATTATTTAAACCCACAACATGCTGAAATATATAATGAATTCATTAATTTGAATTCCAACGTTGACTGTGAAACATCAACACATCAGGTGAGCGAACATATGGATATTGATATTTCCAGATGTAATGATGACCCAAATGTACAAAATCAAATTTTTCACGAAGTCGAAGATTTACAAGATGCATTTAACTCAGAGATACTTACAGCAAAACCATTTTCAGTAAATGAAGAAATTCATAAAATAAAGAATGTAAAAGACATAAACACATCAAATTCAGGTAATGATTCATTTAGTAACGAAATACTCAGCACAAAACATAACCGACACAACGAAACACACCTAAACAACGATGGGCCTGGTCACGGACTACAAGAAAATGATGTTTCCATTGAAGATCTACAACGCGTATCAGCTCTTGACAAAGCATTAATAAAAGTAATTGAAGATATCTATGAAAATGATATAAATTTGGGTGGGAAGTGCTTTGAAACAAATGCAGTTTTACAAGACACAAACGAATTGATCAGAAAGCCAGATATACAATGCGCAACCACAGCATCAACGTTTCTTGGCCAACTTTTCATTAATCGAGATATTGTTGACCAAGGAACGCTTGTTTTAAGTGCAACTACAACAGACCACAACGATTCCTCAGTTAATCAAAGCCAAGAATTTATTCTCGCACAAACAGATGAGCACTACAAAGACTTATTTGTTGAAATAACGACATGGCCTGGTGAACAGGACCAACATAAAATGTATTCCAGATCCACTGAACAAGATAAAGCAACGCATAATTCTCTGCTTAATAAGCGATACAAAGACCAAGTTATAATAATTTCGGTTGAAAACAATCAAGTATTAGAAATTGCCAGCTTGGATGGCAAAGACCAACATGAAGTTGATGAAAAAGCAAATGAACCAATTACAAGTGTTTCACGGTTGAGTACACACAACCAAATAACAGGTTCAGCCATTTCGGAAGACAAACAAGACGACTTTATACTTGGTAGACCATTGCTTGAACAAGAACAAGACCTAGTCGTTACCAAGTCTAAGAAAGATGACAATGGCACATATACAGCATGGTCAGATGAAAGAGAAGACAATTTAGTTTCTAGATTATCAGAGGAGCATTACCATACCTCGGTTGTTTTACAGTCAGATGAAAACGACCATATTGTAAATGACGCAGCATTAGATTTTCACGACAAAGACGAGGTTGTAAAACAGCCAAACGAACAAAACGAAAACAAGATTTTAATCCATTTGGATGAACTCAACAAAAATGCAGTCATTACACATTCGCTTGAACAAATCCAGCACATACATGTTACTAGTTCGGATAAACAAGACGAACGAGAATTTATTGCAAAATCAGATGACCGGGAGCATGCAATCCTTGACACAGAAATTAATTATAAAGAAACAAGCCAAGCCGTTCCAGTATTACAAACAGAAGGCAATCACATTGGTTTACATTCCGGTACAAAATCAGATATAAAATCAGGTAATACGAACCAGGACACGTTTTTACAGTTGGATGAACGCGAAACATATATAGATGTTGCCATATCTGTAAAACAAGACACACTTGGTACAGGCTTAGATTCGAAAGAATCTTACACCCACAGGACAAGCCTCAGTATTCAGGAAAATGACATGTATGCGTCAAGATCCGAAACAGTTTACGCTTCTGTATCTGGACGCTGCCATAATTCGTTTAATATGATTGAAAATATGCACAATTTTGAAGACACTAATCACAAGAAGAGCGAAGTGGATTTGAAAATTACAACTTCACCCATTGAAGAAATGAACTGTTTGATGCAAACTATTGCAGAACAGACTCACGAAGACGATCCAGATAAAATGCAGCAAAAGAAATATGAAGCTGAAGAAACGTTTGATGTGAGTGGTCAATCTTGTTCAAATGATTCGTTAAGTTTTAAGGAGGATAACATAGTGAGCGAAGCGCACACAATAATTAAAAATATTCAGTCAAAACCAAATAAACCAATGCAAAGTGTGCAATGGTCGGATTGTTATACTTGTCAAATCGAACATATCGTTCTTACAGACGGCATTCTTAGCATCCAAAATGATTCACATATCATGGCGAAAGAAACGTATTTTACCGATTCAAATGTAAATCAAAACAGACATTTGGCGGGAAATGATGAAATGCAATTGAATGATATATCGAAGGATTTTGTGATGTTAGAGGACACTCCCATCGATATTTCTAATTTAGTAAATGTAACTGACTTTGTGAGAGATTACATAAACAATACACAAGACATGAGTTGGACACGCTCAGAAAGCCTTCAAATAGATCGATCCCAACAACTACCTCCGTATGTAACGGGACGTGTTTCAGGAACAGAAAGTAAACGATTGCCGTTGGCAAACGCTACTGTTACATACACAACGTTTGCTGAAAATAACTCATCTCCAAACGAAACCAGACAATCTGACACTCATTCTGATGACCAAAGTATAGAACTTGAAAAGAAAACTAACCATATTGATGTGACTGACGAAGCTGGAAATGTTATAGTTGAACTCCTCCATGAGTCTTTAGTGGAGGTACACCGTGGTAGTTTGTTGGAACTCACGTGGCAAATAAGAGGTAAAACTGTTTATGCTTATGCAAACGCTTGAATAGACGTTGTTCTAACATGGTATGGATTTGTTTGAATTGTGTATTACTTATATACATGAATAAAATGTATACTTTAACCAACAATATACGCATATTTAATAAATGTATTAATATCAATATTGGCTTTATTGCAAAAGTTTACCAGTAATCAACGTGAATATCCATTTCGAGTGTTGTTTAATTGAAAAATTATAAAATTTATGTTTAGAATTAATCAAAATAAAACGTTTATGAACTCGAACATATCTTTAACTTCAAACATAAGTCTACAGTGTTATTCGTGTGGTTTAGGAGTGCATATTTCCAAGGTCCATTTGATCAAGAATGGTGAGAGGATTCAACAAAAAGTTGGCATGTCCGTTCACAAGGCTGATGAGATCGTTTTCCTGCGTATCGCATCTGTCAGCGATGTTGACGAAGGAGACTATACGATCCAAGTTGAAAACGTCACTATCGAGGCTGCAGGGAAAACGTCCGTGAGAATCGTGTCCACCGAAACAGAGAAGTAATAATCTTTTCGAAAAGAAATCGTGTTCAAAGGATCTTAAGTCATGTTTGATATATTTTTTCTACATTAAGCACTTCAGATTGATCATTACTAATTTATTTATACATGTAGTCTTATATTTGAAGACGGTTTTATGTCCAAGAATTGCGAGTGAATCAACTTTTAAACTGTAAAGCAGAAGTATATAAACGGATCTGAATTTAAAATTAAATAATGTTAAGAAAAGATATGTGGGACACTAATACACACATAAACACAATTATGAAGTCATTTTGTTTTATAGAGCTGTAATTAAAGGTGAGTTATGGTTTGTAGTACTATTAAACCTAAAATTGCAATAAACCTCACAGTAGAGAGTACAATCCACCATCTGTTTTAAAACTATGTAACGTTTTACAGGTTTATGTGACTAGCTTAAGTCATTTCAGATTATTATGATCAAGTCTTTGTGTCTAAATAAATAGTACGACATGCATTACATGAATATACCATCAGCATAACATGAAAATAAATAAAAAAAAGAGCTAAATAGAATATTTTGAAATCAATGTTTTACAAGACCACATGGCAGTCATCGAAAGTATTCAGTCGGTGTCCAAATCTGTATTTGCAAATACATTTTCAACTGTTTCAGCTTTCCGGTCAATGAAGAGGAATGTAACTCAGCACCTCGGATAGAAATTAAATTTTCTGAAAGTTCGGTAAGTTAATACGAATATAAAAACTACATTTATTTCAAATAATTGGAGCTATTAGCCGCGTTTGACATTTTTTATTGGATTTATTTCATTTATTTTATTTATTTTATTTTCAATTCATACGTGTAACAAAATATAATACGCGTCAAGTTCGACCTGTGTCACTTAATTCTAAAAAAGAGGGAAGTCCCCAATTAAATTCTTGTTGTTCTAAATCATTGTTTACATGGGATAAATGATAAAATCGGTCCGGATTTTGAAATCGTGTTTTCTGCTAATTTTAATCGATTCAAGTTTGATTTTAGTTGCAATCGACCCAACGTCGACTCATGTCCAATTTCAAATTTGCCTTTAAAGTATGGTTTACAGATAACATTGCATTAACGACTTCACAAAAAGACGAATTATTACGGATGTGTGTTTAATATAAAAGAATAAAGTCAATTACGTTTACATGGATAACATACTTTTGTGATCGGTGTATATATTCATCACTCTTGTAACAATTCTAGTTCACTTTTCAATTAAGAAGCACGTATGCCTTTGCAGAGTGTTAATCTAGTCAAAGTCAACGCCGCTGAGTCTTTTGAAGATGAACTAAATCATGCAAGTGTAGACACAGACGATGAACTGGATCTGCTGGCAGCAAATGCACTACGCAGAACAGCGCTAGTTAGAACGAGGACGTTAGAACAAACGGCAAGTAATATTACTGCATGTTCATTCGCAACTTATGATCATTTTTCACACTGCTATACGTGCATATTTACCGCAATTATTTGTATGCCATCATCTACTAGATTACTCATTAAAGGCACCCGTTTCTTTCTATGAACAAAATATACACTTACATATATATTTTGTGCATATTGAGTCAACTGTTAACATAAATGTGCATAATTAATTATTAATACTTTTCCTGAATCGACTTTATTATTCAGATATTCAGATATTACTGATAGGTTATGTAACTTTTTTTTCATGTGTGTACGTTAGTTATGTAGGCATGTGTCTTGTTTAATGCATTTGTTTTATGTATCGTTGGCAATCGGTTCCTTGCCATAAATAAAGACCACATTGTATAGCAATGGTTGTCTCTCCTGCTAGAGCGGCTGAAGGTTCACAGTGTGTTTAGTTTTTGTAGAGTTTTTCTGCTACATTGCACTGTCAGCCATAGTTATTTTCAATGTAGGTGATGTCTAGACTGAATAATTCTGTTAGTTCAATCCTAATATTGCTTGATTTTGTATCGCAAGCGTCTCTATGTCAATTTCATTTCTAAGTTCGCTTCGAAGCGTCATTACTTTCTTATATAACAACTTGAAAACATAACATGACTCTAATTGATGCAGCCGATTTTATCTTTTTACGATCTTCCTTGCTAATTACATAACTTTTCTTAAATCATCGATTACCTTCCGTCTGGAAAAACATTCGTTATTGTAATAAAAAGGATTGTCTGCAATAAATTAAACATCGATTCCACAGATGCAACAATATATCGTATGCGAGTTTTATATATTTTTATAATATTCTTCAGTAACTGCCTCTGGTTGTTTATTTGGTCTGTATTTTTCAGGTGCTTTATATACCGCACCGATATTTGGTGAGTAAATTTTGCGTGTCAATTTAGATAATTAACATATTCTTCCTCTGAAGTTAGAAATGTCATCGCTCGCATCAATGCGTTGCAATTACTGTGATTGATTATGCATACAATAACTGCATGGTATCGTGACCTCTTATTAAACGTCTGTGACGTTTTATTTTATAAACGGACTGTTAACTTCACTGGCCGGTGAAATGTTTGAGCAAGCCAGCCCAGATGATTTTTTTTTTAAATATCCTTCTAATGTGTGCAGGTCATCTATTCAAAAATTGTAAAATATGTACAAAAGTATCGGTTTTAAAAAGTATGTATTATTTATGAATTTATGTATTTATGTATTTATGTGTATTTTTGTTTTTATGTATTTTTGATTTTATGTATTTATGTAGTTATTTACGTTAAAATACATAAATGTTCGAATTATACGTTATTTATGTGAAAGACTGCACCCGTTTACTTTTAATATGTTCTTTTACTTGTTACACTTAATGATTCCTCTATGTCATTGTGGTCTGTGTAGTTTTAGTGTTTCGCTTCCATAGATTTATAATATTAGGAAAAATAAATGCGTCTACAGTGTAAATCAGAGTATTACAAAGTACGCTCCCTTTATTTATTAAATTCATTCTCACGGTGTAAGCTAAACGATGATATTTATAATAAACAGCCAGTGTTACAAAGCTCCAAAGAGGCGCCAGTTGGCAATTTATTTTGCGAGACATGCACAAGTGATGCGTTACCCGTGTTTTGGGTGTTACTTACGTGAAACGTGTAACAAGCTGACAAATCTGATGTATAATGTCAAATCTGATGTAGAAGAACATAACATTGGATTTGACATACACCTTGCCCAGTCGGTCGATGTTTCCTTATTGTAAGCAATATGATATGTGTTATTGCGAGCAATAAGGCGAATACGCCCGAGCGAAGTAATCCATATGTGAATCCTGATATCCAAGCTCACATCGTTTCATATATTCCAATCTTATTATCGTAGGTTCTGTATTTATATAAAGACAATTAACAATTAACTTTTTCCATTATTTGGTATGCCAAATGCGCAGTTCTGTAGTTTTACGTCAAATGAAACACATACCCTACCCTACCATACCCTCATCATAAAAATCACAATTATTAATTTGTACTATTATTTCGACTAACAATGTTACGGTGAATACACAAAAAAGACGTTTCGTCCAATTACACATAATGCAACATTCCAAAACAAATAAAATTATATATACTGTAGACCATCATACTCAAGTGTGGCGCCCAAAAAGCAACTTATTTAATACCAGACGAAATGTTTTTGAAAGTTATACTAAATAATTTATTCCAACGAAATAGAGTTATAAGTACGTTCTAAAATGATAACATACATCGTGACAAACACTCTTACCAGTCCATTTAGAACGCCGCTCTTCAGTGCGCCGCCCAATAAAACACGTACGCGTTTACATTCGTTAACATTCGGTACCCCTCGCAGATTATCAATAATACTTATCCGATGTTTTACGGAAAGGGCCGAGAATGTGCAATTGATTCGTTAAAAGCAAATTTTCTTTCAATGGCTACACTAGGGCAATATGTCCAAAATTGTAAGATTAAAAAAATATACGACATATAATAGCGGTTCAAATAAGGCATCCGTAGATACTAAAGTTACTTTTGAAATTGTAGAATGGCTGTGGCGCAGTGCTTTTGTTTGTTAGTTTAAACCTATTTATTTTAGCTCGATTGCATAGAAAGTAATTCCTACTTATTTGAAATGCTCTCGAGTCCGTATCCTGGGCCTAGAACCAGTACTTGGTGTCTATATGGGAGATCGAAAGAACGCTCCCACAGCGGGGATCGAACCCGTGACCTCCCGGTCGCTAGGCGGACACCATATCCATAACACCACAGCGACCTTTTGTTTGTTGTGTTTTGTTGTTTTACGTCTAACGTTTAAGTGCTTTGTTAAACGGTTTGTCAATCGACCACTTGCCATAAATAAGTGATCTCGTGCTATTCGTGTTACGGTTTGTGTGCATATAAATTTTTGTTTTGTTTATAGTGAATATTCGTGTATACTAATTCGTAACCAGGCTCTTCAGATATGTCGCTAACATCTGTTGTGATATGTGAACGCCTCCATTTGAACCAACCATGTGCAAAAACCCAAACATATTTATTCAACGTGGGTTTGTAGCAGATACTCTTTGCATCGTGCACATTGTTTTTATTGATGATTCTGTTGCAATATGCGAATCCGCCTACATGTGCCATATGCCACACGAAAATAATGTTAAACTATCCGGGTATCCGCGTGTTAAGTATCGCAGCTGATAGATATCTGTGAAAATTATCATTTTCTGTGTTTGGAAATTGAAATAAATAAATTATTTATTTTAAATTGCAAACACAGAAAACATGATAATACATTATTATACAATATATACTGTTTTGATGATATGGTAGTTTGCATTATTAATGATGATTGTCCTGTTGTTGTTTTTATTCTCTGATGTTTTTTTTCTTTATTATTATTTGAATACAGAACTGCGTGAGTAACAATCTTTACTGTGTGTATGGAATGTAAACACATAATTGGCCCATCCGAGAATAGCGCGTAATGGTAATTACAATAGACATATGGTGTTTTATTGACTTAATTGTCAAAGAGAAGCTCCAGGGTTGCTTAATATTTTTGCAAATGGGTTTCAAACGTATGTTGAAATCTTGTGTTCGTACTAAAGCATAATGAAAAGTTATAAAATCTTTGTATTCTCAATTGTTTTGATCGCATTTTGATATGGGGCGTGCTCTGTGAAAATGGGGTTATATGCATGTTTAATTCCAGTTTAGGCGGAACGTGTCGTCCCTGATTAAACTGTGCGGACTGCACAAGCTAATCTGGGACGACGCTTTACGCACATGCATTTAACCCCCTTTTCACAGAGCACGGCTCGTATCTTTTAACGAAAAGCAGTGCTGTTCCAAGAATTAACGCGAACTTAAAGAAATATTAATTGTTACTTCAAAAACTATGTTACACCTTTGTAAAAAAGTAAAACATCCGTTATAAACACATAGTGAAATTCAAACAAAATTTGAAACCATCTTACGCATCTTTATATATACGGGCCCATAAATTCTGTTTGCACAAACTGTATATTGTATTTACCTCGCATGCCTCATACACAACCCCGCCTGAAATGATCGTTATCTGACAGCGAGGTATTTTCAGCCACGCGGCTTATCAGTAAAATATTCCAGGTAAATGTGAGAAATCGCGGTCGCCATAGGAACACCGTTTCAGAAGAGACTTCGGCAACATCAGAAACGTTGGTTGATAAAATATATTGCTTGTTTTAATGTTTTCTTGCGGATTGTTGGATATATAATAAGTTTTAATTTATACTTATGTTTTCTTATTTCATTAAGTATTTAATCATATTAAACTTTCTAAGGCAGCGTGCTGTGCTCTTGTTTTTAACTGGAATTATTGATTAGATCGTCATTAAAAGGTATATTTATAAGGTACACAAATGGTAAAAAAATGGTGCTAATAATAAAATCATGATAATCATATTATTATCTACCAATATAAATGAGCCGTGCTCTGTGAAAAAGGGGATTAAATGCATATGCCTAAAGTGTTGTCCCAGATTAGCCTGTGCAGTCCGCACAGGCTAATCAGGGACAACACTTTCCGCTTAATGGTATTTTTCGTTTACGGAAAGTCTCTTCTTTGCATAAAAATCCAGTTAAGGCGAAAAGTTTCGTCCCTGATTTGCCTGTGCGCACTGCACAGGCTAATCTGGCACGGCACTTTACGCACATGCATTTAACCCCCTTTTCACAGAGCACGGCTCATTAATGAAACAGCGATTTAAATAATAGTATCACATGGGACACAGTTTATTATAATGTACACACAGCTATCAATCCTAAGTAACAATGGTACACTAATTTAACCTTATTTCGACGAAAATTAATATATTAACGTTTAAAAGCAATTATGAACAATAACTTTTATAACTACTTGTTTGAGCGATAAATATGAAAAAACTTACGTCTCGTCTCTGCCATATGTGAAATGCATTATCATTGCATCCCCAGCGAAGTATTTGTGGATGTGGGTGAATTACGTAAAAGCGATGTAGCAAAGGATCCTTACTTGCCAATTACATTTGTTTACAGACTTGGGGCAACAGTGATACAAACAGCGAGGAATGCAGGCAGAATAACAACACACCGTCTGAGACGTTAGATACATCAGAAACACCACTGGTCGCTGAGGATAAAGGTCGGTGAATAGAAACACAGAATGATTACCTAGTGAATTTATTCAATGGTTTCATTGGCATTTTATTAGATATTATTTGGTATTATTGTTGTTTTTAAAGGTCCCATTTTTCTTGTTATAGAATTATTACTAACAAATGTGGACAGTGTTGTGTCGATAGTTGATTTTATAGTTCTCTCTATTGTGTGTGCGACGATTGTCTGTTGGATCTGTGAATTGTGTTTATTTTATTAAAACCTTTTTTTCAACTTGTTTCTTATATTTTATTAGTATGTATTGTTCATTATTCTTTAAATCTTTATATAATGAATCGTTTTTTAACTGATTCATTCAGCAAATGGCATGCAGAATATCAGCCCATCAGTCGCATTAAGAAATTTGAAGATTTGAATGAGGAAAAAAAACTTGCCACACGTAAAAATATCATTTTATTTGTGCGATAAGTTCATGTCAAACACAATGAATTCACTGTTATACCATAATACTATGTACAAAGCCACTGTAAAATTATAGAAATCCCCACAAAAATCTTTTTCATCAACCCTATAGCTACTATCGACGTCTTCGTCGTGGTCAGTTAATTTTGATTAAATGTCTGAATACAAAAATAATCAGTGTTAAACAAATAAAAATCAAACCATCACAATAACTTGACGCAAAATATCAAAATATAAAGGCTGGAATGTTGAAACTGCAGTTACGTTAAAACACACCTAGAGAAGCAACGTTTTGATTGCAAGCCAGGATGCTTATCAGTATCTCAACGTCGATCTGTTTTAACGATCTACAGAATCAATGAGTCATTGACACGTGCGCTATAGGAACTGGAATGATAGCCGAATAATGCGATAGCTAATAAAGTAGTTATGCGTATTCCAACATGTAGTCTATAATAAAAAACCTTGTATGTAAGTGCCCTATCGGTTTTTTATCATTTATTACAATTTGATATCCCTTCGTCCATCAGTATGTTTGTCCATACTAACGATCAGCCATCCGCCCGTCCGTCTGTCCGCCCGTGCGTCCGTCTTCCCTTAGTTCATCCGTTCGAAACTTTTATAAAATTTAGGATATTAAGAATCGGCAATATGAAGTTGATGTTTACATTTTTTTTCACCAATATCATGGCCAATAATACTATAACATAATACAACTAAATATGGTTCTTTTTAATAGGTCAAACAATAAGATCACGATATCGGGTATACATATTAGCCTGTAGGTTTGTGCATTGTTCATCTATCAACTTCTCCGCCTGTTCGTCAGTACGCCTGCCGTCTTCAAAAACGGAAATAACTCGAAACGAACATATGATAATGAAACTTGAAAAATCACATTTACATTTACAGCACGATTATGCGTGACGTTTGAATGAACCAAATGCCGTAGTAATGAATTATATCCAAAGCACATAGACCTTATATTGAGAGTTGGTATGCACGGATGAGTTATGCGATGTTTATGCGCAACTTACAGAGGTCAAGCGTGTGAAATGAAATAAGAAAGACTATTTTATTTATTTTCATTTTTTTATTTCAAAAATGACGCTTACTTTTCAGCCATATCAGTACAAAAGTGATTAGTGATAATTTCGTATTAAAATTCTATTTATATCTCGAGAGATTATTTCGTATTAAAATTCTTTTTAAATCTCGACTTTTCTCCCCACAATTTTTTTATTGGAGATGTCATCCCGCTAAGAAATTTCGCAGCGGGTTAAGTTGAGATATAGAGCGAATATTAATACAAAATAAACAATAGTAACTTTTTTGATGATTTGGCTGGAAAGTGAGTGGCATTTTAACAATTAATGTTAATAATGAAGGGTATTAAACGGCGAAAAATACCTACCTTGGAATGGACGTCACAATCTTGACTACCGGTATTACATGCTTACTACAACTTAAACCTTAGTCCTAAAACTACTGTGACAAATGTACATAGGACGTCGTAATGAACTGTTACTCGTGTACTTATAAAGGTCAATAGGACAATGACCCAAGTAGTATATTGAGTGAGACTTTCACCTTTATGGGAATATTGTATTGGTTGCAAATTAAAACATATACATCCCATACGAAATGGATATGATTTGATACGGGTAACCAATCTGCATAGACTAGCATAAGACATACTCAAGCGCTCGGCGCGGTTTTATGTCGAGAATAAACATATTTAACCCATTTATGCTTAGTGGACTGTCCCATCCTTCTAAATTGGATCAATTTATTTCCAAAATTAGGGACGTCTTGTATATATTTTTTCCTATATTTAGAATATTTCTTACAGAAATTCCTTTTAGCAAATAGCGCAGACCCTGATGAGACGCCGCATCATGCGGCGTCTCGTCTGGGTGTACGCTGTTTGCAAAGGCCTTTTTTCTAGACGTTAGGTATAAATGGGGTAAAAGTGTTAAAACAGTTTCAGAGAAAACAGTACATCCATGCGTTCAGTTTTAGCCATGCGCTTTTCTGTCAGCTGTCTATAAATATTATTACTTAACCATAGAATGAATGCTGACTATTTTCTGTTAGGATTTCTTTTGTCTTCGTGTTCTGAGCATCACCGATGCATGTTTATTATTTTATATCAGATTTGTCTGCCTACTCCAAAAATTGGCTGACATTCAAATACCTCGAATATGATGTTGAACATGAGGCTTCCTATGATGTATCAAAGTCGAATGAAACATGCAATTGCGTTGCAATGATACCGTACAACAAACAGGGTTCTAGTAAACACCGATGAGTAAACATGACCCGGGGCCTGTCTTCACCAACCGATTCTTAGACTTGAGTCTTAAAAAAACGAAAATTCTTATAAATTGTGTGTTCTATAATTATATGAAAGAAAAGTCGAGCAGGGCAGTAAATACCAATAATAACATCACTATTGATATAGAACAGTTTATTGCCACTTAATGGCAATGCGTAAATGGCAAAATGTGCAAACAGCATAAAACCACAACAGCCGTGAGTAGGAAAGGCCTTCAATTAAATATAATTTTCTAAGGTACTACAAGTTATTTTATCTGATTTTCGCGCGCTGTTAAAATGGCGATACTGTATGGGACCTGTTCACGTTTTGATAAATTAGCAAACTTGAAAAAAACAATCAGATTTTCAAAGTTTCAGTGTATTTATGTGTTTTTTTACAAGGAGACTGTAATGCCGAACATTTACCATGCTCTTAAATATCAATATCCATTTTATGCATCTTTTGAAAAAAACTGAAAATTATAAAGCGTTACAAATGCGAAACGATTCAATGATTTGGAAAGTTCTGTTGTTATCGTTTCGTGTGTTTACAGCATGACGATTGCTTTCATATAGTAAAAAATACATCATTTGGATAAACAGCACGGATAGTCAAGTGGTATGAGCCCAAGACTTTTACTTTAAGGGTCAGTGGTTTGAGCACAGGCGTGGATTACTATTTTTCTTTTAACCTCCCTTTTTACTTTCTTCGCCTTACACCGTATTCCATGCACTTATGTACGCGTACTCTTTGCTTGCTTTATTATTGCACAGAACTTTGTTAAATAATTCAACTAATATGAACACGAGCATCGTCGTAACGCGAAGCATAACTTAAGGCAATCACGCAAAAAATTAATTACATCAAATACAGTTGGCAAGTACTAGCTTGGGTTTCATCTCTTTATGCCCCCCCCCCCCTTCGAAGAAGAGGGGGTATATTGCTTTGCACATGTCGGTCGGTCTGTCGGTCGGTCGGTCGCTCTGTCGGTCGGTCGGTCTGTCGGTCGGTCGGTCGGTCGGTCATGAAACTTCATAGGTACATTGATCATGACTCGCAGATGACCCCTATTGATTTTGAGGTCACTAGGTCAAAGGTCAAGGTCACGGTGACCCGATATACTAAAATGGTTTTTGGGTGATAACTTAAGAACGCATACGCGGCCAACAGGGCGAACTCTGAACAATATAACTGAAGCAACTGGTTTGTAATCCTACATCTATAATTATCAGTCAAATGAAACATCATCATCTGAGTAAAATAAAGTGGATCAGTAAAAATATTATCAGAATATGAGATTGTTTTGTATATTTTGTATATTAAATATTGTGTTAATGTTTAATTTTGTTGATTAATATAAATATAAGCAGGACAGGGGAGGTAATATACTATTATATCTTTCTTATATACAGGGGAAACAAATAAAATAAGTTTAAATTTCATGTTTAATAAATAAAGGATATTTGTTATTGTCAGTGTGAGATCATTTGTTATTTTTTTTATTGTCCCTTGACATATTGCTTTTATATTTTGCATACTTGTTTACCAACATCACCCAACCTATATTTCCCCCCAACCTCACCCCAATTTTTTTTAAACATCATCTCATAAATTACCACACCCCACATCATGCCCCCCTCTCACCCCCACCCCCTACCCCCCCCCCCAATTTTTTTTTAAAACATCTAATTAATTACCACACCCCACATTATACCCCCCTCTCACTCCCCCCTAAACCCCCCCCCCCAAATTTATTTTTTTAAAACATATAATAAATTACCACAACCCACATTATACCCCACTCTCACTCCCCCCTACCCTCCTACCCCCCAAAAACTTTTTTTTTTCCTTTTTTTATTTTTGAAAGATCGTCTAATAAATTATTGAATATGAACAATTTCCCCATGATGGCTTACGTTGTACTGTCAAGCACTCGAATAGTCGAGCGCGCTGTCCTCTGACAGCTCTTGTTAGGTCACAAGGTCAAAGGTCAAGGTCACAGTGACTAGAAATAGTAAAATGGTTTCCGGATGATAACTCAAGAATGCTTACGCCTAGGATCATGAAACTTCATAGGTACATTGATCATGACTGGCAGATGACCCCTATTGATTTTCAGGTCACTAGGTCAAAGGTCAAGGTCACAGTGACTCGAAAGAGTACAATGGTTTCCGGATGATATCTTACATTAGGTCAAAGGTCAAGGTCACAGTGACAAAAAACGTATTCACACAATGGCTGCCACTACAACTGACAGCCCATATGGGGGGCATGCATGTTTTACAAACAGCCATTGTTTAATGTTCGCGTTTCTTTCTTGTTATGCAGATATCAGTACAACCATGCCTGAAAGACGCAAGATGAAGTCCCCCAGTCCAAAGATGACGAGCACCCCAAAGATGAAACGGAAAGAAACAGGGTCAGACTCCACTACCGATGACATTCAGAAAAGACTGCGATTTAGTGAAAGCATGTCTCCTAAGAAAGGTTTGCTTGTTTCTAAGATCCAATATCAAAATGAATAATCGTCAATTTCGAATCGCGGTATGTTTTTGGTACTGTTTTAAATGGAGTTGGTTATTTTCTCGTTTACAGTACAAATATTAGCATACACGAAGTTTATTATCGTACTTCGTAGAGATTACTCGATTTTTATTTGATGAATTATTCCACATTCTGACCGGGTATTTTTTCCGTTCAGCTGTTGTGTGTTGAGCCCCTACACGATACCCTCTTGTTTTCAGTATCAATATTATTATAAATTTATTTGGACGGTGCTTTGTAAAAAAGGGGTTCCATTCATGTGCGTAAAGTATCGTCCCAGATTATCCTGTGCAGTTTGCACACGCTAATCAGCGACGACTTTTTCCGCTTGTATGATGATGTTTCCGCTTGTATGATGATGTTCGTTTCAAGAAATTCTCTTCATAGCAAAAACCAAGTTTAGGCGAAAAGTGCATCAAACCCCCTTTTCACACAACGCGCCTCATTTTATTATTTATCTACACATCGTTTAAAGACCAAAGACATGGTAAGGATTTGTTCGATGTTTCACAGACGTTTGACAACACCAGTCAATCAGACCATTTATCGGAGTACAAGACTTTTTTATTGCGTCAACTCATCAAGTAACATTTATCTAAATGGCATTTCAGATTATTTGCTAGAGCATGAAACACAGTTTTATACCACGAAGAAAGTATAGCAAACTTCAATACATGTATACCTTATATAATGATCATCATCAACTACAAAAGTCCGGCAGATCATATACCGGAATGTTTACTTGTCACATTGCAGAGTTTACATCTGCAGACTCGGTGGACTTAAAGGCAGAATACAATGACGGCACAACTCGGCCCATCTTCAAGAAACGACTTAAGAGCTTCAGTGCCAACAGTGAGTGGCTTTTAGCACGAGTTTATACCCGTCTTTCCGGAATCGGCGAATGCAGTAATATCAACAGCCGATACGAATGTTTGGGTCATCTAAAGTGAAGGAAATACTTTCCCAATTGCAATCTTATTATTTTGAACGAATTGAAAGGACTTAATTCCTTACCCATTGTATTAATTGTGTCATGAATAGATGCTTCGGAATGCGGTAATTGAAATAAGGATATATAACCCTTTATAGTAGTAACGAATGCATGTCTTAATTGAAAATAAAGCACTGTTCTTGCTTATATACTTAGAAGATGCAATAGCTCATAGTTATGATATTTTATTTACACGTTTCGATATGTCGGTGTTGACAGCTGGGGAGATGGCGCAGCTGGAATGCACAGTTTCTGGTTCCCCTTTGCCTAAGGTGCTCTGGTTGAAGAACAACCGGCCTCTTAAGGCTAGCGACGGATGCAAAGTTATCGTCGACGAGGGCACGAATATCCTCGTGTTCCCGTCCGCACGTGACGAAGACGTGGGCACGTACACTGCACGTGCAATGAATGTGAATGGCTCCATCATGTGTTCGGCGGAATTCACTCTCAATGATGGTAAGGGGGGGGGGGGGACAGATTTCATTGAATGCTTAACATCGTGATATTTATAGTTTATATACTATGCAATTGAATGTTTTTGCTAGTTACCAATACAAAGAATCAATTGATAGCTAATTCATCAAAACTTAAAGCCCTTCAACGAGCATCTAAACTTAAGTTGAACTTAAGTGATTATTTCAGATCAAATGTACACTGCGAGATCCAGTGGGTCTGCTTACGAATTGATATAATTTATATCCTTTATGCAATTTTAACTTGGTTTAAAATATGTATGCCACAATAAATGTGCATGCAATGTCCAGAGGCCTACGGAATTGCATGAATGCAATGCAGTTGTGTAAGTTCCCAAAAGGTGCTTAGTAAATATCGGTCCTTTACTCATAATAATCAAGAAGTAAGAAGACTAAAGTTATCAACAACAAAAAAACGTATCCATCCTGCATATATTTCAACTACCGTGACATTTGATTTATAACGACTCACGTGCGTAAATGGCTTGCAGACCCCTGAGAGCTCATCATCATTTGCATAAGAGACCTTGTAGACTTCTCGCCTCTGTAATGACTTAGTTTGGTCTACCAATAATCGAAATACTGGTGTCTTTCACATAATGAAATCATAATGAATTTTATATGATTTTTATACATATACATGTAATACAGTTCGGCCTTTCCTCATTCACAACACTGTCTGACCTGCCGTTCTATGAATATCGTACGATACATCTTAAGACAAAATAATGTATTTTGTTTAAACAATACTATTTTGTGTGTTTTGTTTTAATGCATCGAAATCCCAGGGCTTTTTGCAACACATTTTAACCCAGTTCTTGGGTAGAACCAGTACCTTGTGTCTTTTGTGTATATTTGTAGAACCCTTCCGCGGGTACCCATGACTTCCCGGTCGCTAGGCGGGCACCATATCCACTGTGAAAATAATGTATATTACATTTCTAACTATTCTTATGATGTTCGGTTTATGTTAAGGCACCTCACTGCCCGCCATGCCGATCACGGACGGTCCGATGGACATGGACTTCACAACGCCTGCCTACTTCTTCCAGATGTCCAGCTGCGAGGTAGCGGAGGGCCGCCTCGCCAGGTTCGACTGCCGCGTGGTGGCCTACCCCAGACCGGAAATCGTCTGGTAAGCGTTAATATGTCTATTACTCTTTCGGTGGTCTGGTTTGACTGCCGCGTGGTGGCCTACACCAGAACGGAAATCGTCTAGTCAGTTGTAGGGTTTCAATTAACCTAGAAAGACCGGAAATCGTCTTCTAAGCTTTAAAATGTTAATTATTCTGACCTTTGCCATGTTTGACTGCCACGTGGTGGCCTACCGGTAAGTTGTTGTGTTTTATTTACATAGAAAGACCGAAAATCGTCTGGTAAGCTTTAATATGTCAGTTATATGTAGCTGCTATGTTCGACTGCCGTATTGTGGTCTACCCGAGACCGTTTGGCACGTCTGTATTGTTTTTAATTAGTCTAGCGGCTTGAGCGTCCGACATTAGACTTTTCGTTTAGGCATAACATTTGCCACAATAATCATTAGAGTTCATGCCTGTTAATCAACACTTTTTACGGTAAAGCATTGGTGATTTGAATTTTGAAGTTTCTTGAACAATGCATTTATATTTATCTATACATAAATACCCGCGTTTTAGATTTGTTACATGCTCATTGTTTTGTTTGTAAATATATTCTCAATGCTCTTAAGAAGTCTTTAAGAAATTAAATGAATAAATTTAAAAATAAAATATATGCTTATATAAACATCTGATTTAAAACGTTAACATTATAACTTGTTAGCTAAATAATAGCATAATGAAAAATACAGATTATCTAATAAGTGTCTTATTTTAGTTTTCCATTTTGCCTAGTAAACTTAATAATTGTAGATTAAAAAAATACAGTTAAAGAATTGTTTGCATTGAAAACATATTGCTTTATCAGGATGCGAGACGGCAAAGTGATTGACACCAGCGACAGATTCAAGCTCCTTAACTTTAACAACGAGATCTACTCGCTCCTCATTCAGGACGTGAAACTGGGAGATACGGGCCGCTACACGTGCTGGGCACGCAACAAGTTCGGGGAGGCCATGACGGAGGCGTACCTGAATGTGATCAGTGAGTCTTCATCCGTCATCATTTAAAATGAATTCTAAAAAAACACATTAAAAAAGTCTTCATTCCTATTCTTTTAAACGTACTCGGACTTTGCTTCGGAATTTTTACTCTTCCATAGCTTTCGATAATGGATAAATTCCCATTTATCAAAATAATCACAACCATAGCATATTAATCAATTATGTGCATGCTCTTTTTGTGTAAAGCAGTTAAATTACAAAACACACTGGATATTTAGAAGTGACGTTCAGATCATATTGAACATTGAATTTAATATATCTTTTTATAAATTGTGTCGTCTGCTCAGGCCTAACAGATGACAAAGACGAGGGGGATATCGCGCCGAAATTTCTGACTCGGTTTTACGATCAGCAGACGACAGAAGGGACCGCCACGGAATTTCAGTGCCTGGTTACCGGCCGCCCGGCGCCAGATGTCGCTTGGCTGCATAACGATAGCGAGATTGCCGCTGGTGCCGAGATCCGAACGAGACGCCAAGATGGCCTCCTTAAATTGGAGATTAAGAAGCCTCGTTTGGAACATTCTGGAACGTTCACTTGTCAGTTGACGTATGTGCCTAATCAGACTGTCTAAATATGTTATTTAAATAATGATTATAGAGGTTTTATGTATACCAACATCCTCGTTCAGTAATTTCGAGGAAACACTTCATGAAATGATTTTGCAACACTTTGATCGTAGTATGCAACTTATTTCACTAGCCTTAATACAGGGGTTTGTTTCAAAAGCGTTATCATGGTATTTTCAACAAAGCACTGTTTTTAAATTCCAAAGTCCAAAATTAAACAATCATGCGGTCTAGCGCCGGTATTTTACCACTCGTTAGCGTGAAGTGAATTTGGTTGCCGCAGGAACCCACTGGGCGAGGCGGCGTGCAGCGCCAAATTGACGGTGGTGGAGGACAAACTGCGCGGGAAAATGTTGCCCAAGTTCTTGCGCAAGTTCGATCACGTGACCGCCAAGGAGGGGGAGGAAGTGACTTTTACCAGCGTCATCGTCGGCGAGCCCACACCTGATGTCACGTGGCTTTTCGATCATAGGGAAATCAGTGTAAGTTTGAGTTAAAAACAACATCATTCGATCAGACAAACACCTCGTTTCATAAGACTAAGTTTGTTTAAAGATTTAAACCTGTATAGGTTTACGGCATATGAACTATGACGCATGGATTATTGTTTGTTTGAAAACCATTCTCAAAATAGTAGTTAAACAGTTCTTCGTCCCTCGATTGCCAAAATATTAAATCAGCATATATGCATGGAAACCTGATAAGCCCCTCCTGTATAATAGACATGTGATGAATATAAATCCTTTCTGCATTAAATACATAATATTTTTCAAACATGTTTTGCATAATTGATAATGTCGGTGCATAAACAAACCTCAATATCAATCCCATCGTAGGTCGCGATGTCAGAACATAAATATCTCGTAAATATTTGGAATATACATGTAAATCTTTAAACCAAGACAGCTTTCGCATGACTCTGCATTGTTCTCTATTTTACATCATAGGAGTCCAACCGTCGGTTCGTGATCCGTCGTGAAGGCGACGCGTACACGCTGACCATCAAGCACGCGCGCTTTGACGACGCCGGCAAGATCACGTGCAAGGCTAGCAACGAGGAGGGGGAAGTGTACTGCAGCGCCAACCTTCTCGTGCGCGAGAGCGTCTTTACGCGGGACGCAGATGAACTGGGGTGAGAAATCATTTCGTTTTGTGTCTGCACATTGCAAGTTTAACAATATGTTAATAAAATGAGCAAATAAAAGTGTCTATAACATGATAACACAATCAAGTCACTTACAGACAAGAAATGACACTTGACTTTGCTTTTGTTTGTTTTAATGGGGGAAAGAACACGCACAATTATCGCTTACTGTCTTTTGATTTTGAATGGAGAAGATTCTTAGAGTTATTGACCTTTTTCAAAGTCAATTATCTATCCTACCTACGCAGTAATTTTCAAATAAATTCAAATTGTTACCATTAAAAAAACTCGCGTACTGGGTTTATCCTCACACATAGAACGTTCACTCATCCTGCTTAATTGCTTTCAGAATCAAGGGACTGGACGAGACGGACTCGCGTTTTGGCTACGTGCCAACGTTTACCAAGCGTCTCCATGACGTGGAGGCCAAGGAGGGTTCACGAGCCACTTTCGAGTGTCGCGTGATGGGAATTCCCGACCCGGAGATCTGCTGGTGAGCGTTGTAAATGTCGCAAAAATTAATTTTAGGGTAACCATGTTACGTACGCGGCGCACAGGTCTACACGAATTAGGAGTTCAAAGATGACACTCGTAAGTCTTTCTACATTTGAATTACACAAACGTAGTTGTTAACACAGTTAACGTCAAGGTCAAAAAGTTGCAAGGTCGACGTCACAATTTATTATCTCATGAAAGGTTTATATGTATGAGACGCCATAATGAAATTTCGAATAGCCTGTGTTGTTCTAGCGTCTGGCGTTTAAACAACTAGAGCTGGCGCCCTCATGGGTTCACCCTTGATATTTCAGAACTACAAATTGTTATTTATTCGTCGAAAAAACAGCGTAGATTTTTTCTATCGCGCAATCCACTTTCCATTCACCAGGATGAAGGATGGACGGGTGATAAGCCCCGGCGGCCGGTTCCACATGTCGAATGAGGGCGGCACGTGCCACCTCGTCATCGATGACGTCATGTCACAGGACGCCGGCGTGTACACGTGCATCATCTCCAACAACCAGGGAAAGTCGTCCTCGACAGCGGCCCTGAAACTGAACGGTAAATTAACGTTAAATTGGTTATTTTCTGCAAAGATGCTATTTAACAGTACACCGGGTAATCTCAAGTATACTGCAAAGTACCCCAGGTAGAGAAAATATACTAAAAGTACCTCGGCGTATTGTGTTTACCGTTGAGCTTGTTTTTCCTTTGTTTTACCTATGCCAAGTTCTAAAAGAATGGGTTCTATAGCGTCACCGCAGATTCTTAGAACAGTTAACTACCTACGGATCTCAGATGAGCGACCGAGGACCATTGGTCTTTTTGTACAAAATAAAATTTAACTTAATTTGAAATATAGCCTTTTCTTGTCACTGTTGTTTTAATAAAACACCTACGTTAACAAAACATCTTGCAATTGGAGTGATTAAACAGCCCGTCATATTGTATTATAGAAAAAGAAAAGAAAGAAAGAGCTACCCCAGAAACGTCGCTGAAAGACGGTAAGTAGCCTACTTCGTCATTCGATTAAAAACTTAATGACATTAACTTACATTCATTTAACACATCAAATATCCACAGCGATGATGTGCCTGGAATAAATATGGTTAGATTTGCCATCAAATCTTTTAACCCCTCCCCATCACTCTTATTTACTGGTCAAAGGAGGTGACCCAGCTTCAATTTTAGGTCACCTGATCACGAAGTTCACATAATTGGCAATCAGGGCCACTCTGTGCCCGATGTCTTTCGTCGCGCGTCAATGGCCGTGCGCCGTCAGCTCAGTAACACTGTTGATCAAATTTGGTCAGAATGTTTATCATGACAATATATAGGTCGATTTTGGAGCTTCGACACGTGTATCCACGAAATAGGTCACCGGGTTAAACCTTAGAGAAAGAATATCATTCTAGATGTTATAAGTATTACTCAGTCGTGATTAAAAAATTGTCCGAATGTTTATCTTGGGAGAAATTAATCTGAGATCGAATCTGGGTCACGTGTTTCCAAAAACTAGGTCACCATGGCA
This sequence comes from Dreissena polymorpha, assembly GCF_020536995.1. NCBI lineage: Eukaryota > Metazoa > Mollusca > Bivalvia > Myida > Dreissenidae > Dreissena > Dreissena polymorpha. The sequence goes on from NC_068364.1 coordinate 65,995,784, forward strand.
ACTCTTAGATAATCCTTGTTACCATCCTAGAGACCACTTTGAAGGCTCAACCTTGATAAGGTTAAGGTCTCTTTCTCTTTTCTATTTTCTATGTAAAGTTTAACACCATGTAACAATTGTTAATAACTCTTTGTAAAAGATGCATTGTCACTGTATACTCATGTGTCACTATATTTGTGATTTGAGCTTAATAAAGGTTATGTTGTTGTTGTTGTTGATAAGACTTTGGATCACGAGGTTTTAAAAAACTGTCTCACGATGTCGAGTCTTCAACACGTGATGATCATTGAACTATGGTGATTGTTTTATTGGGGTGCGGATGTCATGATCTCCCAAATATTAATGTATTAGACATTGGTCAGTTGTTTAAAGAAGACTTAAGGTTAACAAGAATTTCTCTCTGGGTAATTTCTCTAAATTTTCTTGTTTTGTTTATTTGATGCTGACGCCATATGGTATATACCAGGTATTAGCACCGACAGAGGGCGTCACTCGCCCGACAGACGTCAACAGCAAAAGGAGATTACGCCCACGCGCTCTCGTTTCCTTGACGACGTGACGTCAAAGCGCGCGTATCCGGATATTGATACGCCTACGAGCTCTCGTTTCCTTGACGACGTGAAGTCAAAGCGCGCGTATCCGGATGATACGCCTACGCGCTCTCGTTTCCTTGACGACGTGACGTCAAAGCGCGCGTATCCGGATATTGAAAAATACGAAGGTACGTCGTGTTTACTAGTTAACTTGTTGTTGATTGCGCGTTAAATTTGTATTTTGAAAGAAATGCAAACGGGCATTTTAGGCGTTGTTACGTATTGTTAAACAAAACACTATTTATCGATTGATATATGTATGACAGTGATTAAACAAACTTGAATAATTATATATGAATATATTGATCAGTTGAACATTAAATACTTTTCTGTGGACTCTATCATAAGTATTTTTACATTATGCCAAAATGGCACTATTGATTCACTACTTGCTTAGAGATCAGACGAAAGCAGTGACGTCACTCGTCTATACTATAGATATAATTCCGTTTTACCAAGACTGTGCTTTGATGGAATGTTTTTGCCGTGTGTTGACTTACAAGTATATTCCACGCTGTCCTGTGTGCTTTTTGTGAACAAATCCCGCCCGGTTGAAGTCTTAACCTGACATAATATTGTGTCTTGTTAAGTGAAAGCTGGTCATAATGCATGTGCGTAAAGTGTCGTCCCAGATTAGCCTGTGTAGTGCGCACAGGCTAATCAGGGACGACACTTTCCGCTTTAATGGTATTTTTAGTTTCAAGGAAGTCCCTCCTTACCGAAAATCAAGTTAAGGCGGAAAGTGTCGTCCCTGATTAGCCTGTGCGGACCGCACAGGCTAATCTGGGACGAAACTTTACGCACATGAGTTAAGCCCTGTTTTCTCAGAACACGACACATATTGTAGTATCAAACGCTTTTTTAGCCCAATTTGGCTGTTCGCTCTCTGAAAACAGGGCTTAATTCATGTACTTACAGTGTCGTCCTCGATAAACCTGTGCAGTCCGCAGTTCATTTAGAAGAGACTTCTTTAAAAAAAATCAATTCAAGCAGAAACAGTCGTCCCAGTTTAGCCTGTGCGGACTACATATTTGATGCAAAACAATTTACCGCTTTTCATTGATCCCGTTTTGGATTTGTGCATGACGTTTGGTGCCACTGGTGTTATGAGTTTTGTATCCTAGTGTTGAAACTACAGGGGCAAATGTGAGGGATTTTCTTACAACAAGAAACTATTAAAATCAGATTTAAAAAAATCTTCGTAGGACTTGCATTTGTTAGATTGTATATCTAAAGTTTACTTTCTGAATTACGTAAACTGGCATAAGTTCGAAACATATTGCCCAATTGATGCAAAAAGGTACCATGTGACATTTAAATAAGAATGAACATGGAACCTTTTTGCACCAATAGGGCGAATTATTTTTAATTATCATAAAGTAATCGTATGATTTTGATCAGATACATACATACACATTTTATTGGTGTACAGATGCCGCATTTGGTATTCTTTTTCTTTTCGTCCCTGTCAATGTCAATTGTCTATCTGACGTGATTGTTCATATGTATTGCGTTGGCATGCGTTATACATGTATGTTTTCGATGTTCACAATTTTGAAATTTTTGCAAGCAGCCAAGTCTGGTCTACGCCGACACGAATCACCGTCGGACCGCATCGAAAGTCTGCTCGATACGCGACCTAAGGAGCGCTATGACATCCAACAGAGGTCGCCTCAAAGTACCGGAAGTACTAGACAGCCGCCGCTCCAGAGGCAGCGAAGTTTTGAGAGACCGAAGTCCATGTACGACAGCCCATATAGCGATCTGACGTACACTTCCCCTTATGAGCGGAAATATGATAGCCGCCCAACAGACGATAAGCCCAGGTATCAGAGTCTAGACAGGGCTAGTACGTTTGACAGCAGCCGAATTTCATCAATTACTCCATACGAGAGTCCTAAAACGAGAGACTCCGCGCTATTTTCACCTCTTGACGGCGCACGTAACCGAACCCCTGAAAGACATAGGTTCGAGAGAACGAGCTCGTTCGAAAGTCCGAGGTCATTGAAGTACGACAGCTTTCAGAGTTACGACGGTTCGGACTTGTACGCGAGTCCCCGACTGATTGAGACGTACAGGTCTTATGGTAGCCCATCAGCACAGATAACGAGGCTGGACAGAACCCTGACCCTTGATAGCCCACGCAACATGACCAGTTTTCTGCTCGATAGCCCGCGAACCATGTCCAGTTTGCCCAAGTCCCCGTATGACCGTTTGCAAACGTACGAACCGTTACTGTCTGAATCACCTCGAAATGTAAGCCATGCTCAGATTCCTTACGAAACGCCGAGACTGACCTATGATAACCTTCGATTTAGATTTGACAGCCCCGTTCTGTCTCAAGACGATACAAGAAGACCCTACGAGCCGCAAAGGCGCTACTCATTGGGAAGAGCGGACGCTCCATCGGCGATTCCCAAACTGCCATCTGATAGGCCTACCATTCTCGAGCAAAATGAGGATTCGGTGAAACTCTCTTGGCTCCCGGCGAGGACCTTTGCACTTCCGGAAGATTCTCGACACGTTTCGTACGTCGTAGAGTCCCGCGAGCTTCCAAGCTTGGATTGGACCCGGCTTGCCTCCGCTGTACCGGGAACTACATACACGGCGTACAATCTGAGACCGGATAGAGAGTACGAGTTCCGGGTTCGAGCCCAGAACCGACACGGCGTCAGCGAACCTACTTGGTCTGCTGCGGTGGAGAAACGAGTTGGTTAGTTGGTCTCCAAAAGTAACATTTTATATCAGAGTAACTTCAGTGTAATGTTTGATATTTTAATGAATGTTTTTTTAAGACCCTATCAGGCTTATCCTTAATTTGCAATTTGATTAATTTCTGATGTCTGGAAAGTTCATTGAATTTCAATTAAAACAATATTAAATATTTACTGTACATCTTAAATTATCATATTATATATACGAAATCATGTGTCGTTTTATTAGCAATTGAAATCAAATACGCCATTTGTTGAAAAAAATTATTTAAGTTGTTTCAAATCGCTGGTTTATTAAACATTTCTTTAAATAGTTACATGTTTTATCCAAATGTATCTATACAGCCTGTAATGTACGATCATTTAACTGTTTATTACTTATTCTAATATATTCTTAAAAAATGATAAGAAGCACGGTTTAAGAATATTAATCAATGCACTTAAACTTTATACGCGAAAAACGAATGGGTCAATCGTGAAACACCGACTATCTCCGGAATCCTTCGTAAGAAAGATGCAATAAATTGTCTGCTTATCCAGAGTGCCTTGTGGTTTTGTTTGCCGCATAGTCCCAGCATGTGTTCGGCATGATACATACTCCATTGGAGTACCAATGTTCCCACTGTATAATTGATTGTTATGGTGTTGAGTATGGTTTTTACGTGACAAAAAATTCGAGCAGGTTTTTTCGCTTTCATTTGCCCTAAGACGTTTTTTTATCGAAACAACAGAAAACCGCCATACACTTTATGTCTCTTGCAAATTAGTCAATTTATTTGTGTGATTTCTTACTGCACGTTATCTCTAATGCAATTCATTGGCATATGCTTTTAATTTTAGATCGCAAGAGCGCAACGCAAATCCCGGAAGTACGAGGTAGGTCTGTCGATAAGCTACCGGCTAGTTGTAAACTTCCGGCGTATGGTGTAGATATAAGTCATATTTTACTCGTTCCAAATAATATTAATTAAACAATTCTGTAACATTCAATAATCGTGGGGGGGGGGGGTCTCGTTGTTCTCATCAGTTGCCCCATTTGACAGTTCCAAAACAGGAATGCAGAAAAGGTATTACAACTTTCAACTTTCTCAATGATAACTGGGTGTTAAAGGGGCCATTTCGCATATTTTGGCATGTATTGAAGTTTGACATTAAATGCATTATATTTATAAATGTACACATTGGATCTAAAAAGATCCAGTAAAAAAAGAACAAAATTTAAGAAAGAAGAAAAGTAACCCCCAACTGGGCTCGAACCACTGATCCCTGGAGTAAAAGTCTATCGCTTAGTCCACTCGGCCGTCTGTGATCTTAACATGAGTTATTAAGTTTATACTTTATAAACGCAATCCTCGTAGTATCACAGAATATAAAGACAACAACAGAACTCTCCCAAATAATACAATCGATTCGTTGCAATGCTTTATAATTTTCAGGTTTTACAGTTGGCCAAAGATGCATATAATGTATATTTTAGAGCATGGTAAATGTTCACTGTTCAGTGTAACTGTTCCTCACAAATTTCATAACTACAACGAAAATTTGCGAATCTGAAACATTTGTTTTAATTTTATAAATTTGCCAAAACGTGAAAAGGCTTTAAAGCCCTTATATTATGTAAAAGTACTTGCAAATAATGTGTTGGTATAAATATTAGTTAAACAACATACTCTTTACTTTTATGTATTCATGAGTATCATGTATGTGTCCCGATATATGTGTGGCAGCATGTTATGGTCATACACCTTAAAAGTATTGTATATTTATTTATTTGTATTATTGTTCCGCGATTATACCTGATATCATTTCGGTATCAGTGACCCCACGGAGCCGCTCTGACTCCCCGTGGCTAAAAGTAACCATGGATACAAAGGTGCTTTTAATTAAAGCTGACATTACAGTCACGATTGCTGAACGTATTCGATCAAATTGTCGATCCAGCTTTAGCAGATAATTGTATGTTAATATTATTAATATAAATGTACACATGGACCTGTCGATCAAATTTCAGCGCCGCCCCGTCTTCCCACACAGCGACCCGTCGTCACGGACTACGGTGAGGAGACAGTACGGTTGGCATGGCGTCCGGTGGAGACCTATCAAACCCAACGAACATCGCCGGTTTCGTATAGACTGGAAGCGAAGGAATTGCCCGGTAAGTCTTTGCTTTGTTGTCGTTTATTGCGCCTCTTTCAAATCGACTTAATGACACTTGTGTGGCGACGGCGATGCCATCATTGGTAGCTAATGCGGACACTTAACTAAAATGTTAATGTGCAGAATTTTAAAACTGAAGGAACTGTGAGTTTGCATTTGAGACAGGCCTTTTTCACTTTTCGTGGTAAACATGTTTAGGGTGCAGATCACGTGACTGTGTTGGGTTCCCTTTAAACGTTAATGGATGTAAACACGTCGGCAAGTCTCCTTTGTTTATGCTGCTTAATGGCCATGTGAAATACATCAAAACTACTGTCTTTAATAAGCACATTTTCTTGTTAACAAAACTGCATGTATACTGCACGAATGTGCGTGAAATTCTGTCACCTATTTCATACGTATTCAATGATTTATTCTTATACCTTAAGATATCGACACAAACTGCAAGAAAAAACTGTCTTTTGTGCTTTAAAGAGTTTTGCAAATGTATTTCAATAACTTGAGATATTTGCAAAAATAGAGTTCTTGATGGTGTGTTTACATTCTGTCTAGCCCGAATGTAAATACTTGATAACTCCGTTGATTCTGCACCCTGATGTTCCTATCGTAGGATTGTCGCGTCAGAGAAGAATACTTTAACTTGACGTTAACTAGGCATCTTATTAAACGTGATGAACAACTGAAGCACTCTAAATAAATCAACATAATTTACGACAAGGCATGTTCTATTCTTTTAGAAGTTATTATGTCATTATCTTTTGGGGATATAAATAAGGTGAGCATAGATGTTCACTACTGTATTTAGTTACACTTTGCGCTGAAACGGGTTAAATTTCACAAGAATACGACGGAAAAAGAAGGTGCACAAACACTCGGTTTTGATTTGTGTCGAGTTCTTTCTTGCAAATAAAATGGTATGCTCTTTTGATTGTTTTAACTTTTAGTCAATTCAGCTAAGAATGCATTTTCAGAAAAAGTATGGTGATGGGAGTCTGTATGTACATTTATTTTCGCTTAAAGTTGTTTTTACATTTAATTATTTAAGGAAATTATACAGTTTTTTGTGAATTTAATTGTACAGGAAAGGACTGGATGCCAGTTTCGAGCCGCCTTCGTGACACCAGCCACTACCTTTCCGACCTTCCCAGTGATCGAGACTTCTTGATCCGAGTCCGGGCGGAGAACGATTTCGGTATCAGTGAACCCACGGAACCGCTCTGGCTCCCCAGGGCTAGAGGTAACCATTGAAAATAATGTGCATTTAAAGGTTCTTCATACTCTGTTTTCATGACCAATGTCCATATGTAGTGGGTATATCTCCGCTATGCAGCAAAGGCGTTATTGTTTCCTTTTGTTTTAAGCCTTTCCCTAATGTGCCATTGTTCACCGTATGTTAAAGATCCTCCTCCTTATGTATTCTCAAATTGTATATTCAGTTTTGTAAAGGCCTTTTCCATAGTGGAATTAATAACACTTTCTAGTATTTATTGACGAACCATCTGCACTTTAAAGAAGTTGAGCCGTTTCCATCGTATGTTCAGGAGCTTGTTCCACTATGCAACCTTCTCCATGCTTCAGTGGCAAAAAGACTTCGAGATGAAAAACAATATTTTCAATAAAATAAGTATAGCGACAATTGGTAACGGTTCTCCATTTCGACTTAAACGGAAATTCGAGATAACAAAGTTCAACTGCAATTGACGTTTACTTAAATGCTATCGTCAAGAAATGATAAAAGAATCAACCTTAAACAATCGCGTAAAACAGCTTTGTAAAACATAATTCCCAAAGCATGTGTCTACAAAATTTGCAAAAATATTGGTAACGTATTTCGCCATTAACATTTCCTTGCACCCTCTGCAGCGTTCCCTGGCGTTCCCGTTTCACGACCAGAGATTGTTGATTACGAAGACACGTGGGCGAAACTGTCCTGGACTCGGGTTGATATACCTTCCTTCGCATTGGACGAGGTTCCTTTGACGTACATGATTGAGGTAATGGAATGCCTCAGCTTGTCCGTTTTTTTTACCATTTAACCTTTTATTTCTTATAAATTCTACCGTGGTAACGTCCATTTACCGTTTGGGAGTTTCCAATGAATATCTAGATAATATTTTTTTGTTTGCCTTTTAAATTGCCTAAAAGTCAAATCGACTTCAATCAGTACCTTTTAACCTTAGTTTAAACCTATTTATTTGAGCTGGATTGCATAAAAATTGAAAGGCTTATTTGTAACGCTCTCGAGTCAGTTTCCTGGGACTAGAACCAGTACTTGGTGTCTATGGAGGAGATCTGAAGAACGCTCCCACGGTGGGGATCGAACCCGTGACCTCCCGGTCGCAAGGCGGACACCATATCCATTTTACCCTATTATAACCAGTTTAAATATTCGAGCTTTCATTTACCAAACTATGCCAAATTATGACCAGTTTGACCACCTGTTGGGTCTAATGATGGCCAGATTTAAGTAGAGTCAAATTTTGGCCGACGTCAATTTAAACCGATATAGCTGTTTTAGACTATAATTTCATGTATATAACCTTCGTAAAAAGCTTTGCTAATTATTTGACAAACAATTTACAGATGGAGGAACCACCCCATGACTGGCGAACAATTGCCAGCGACCTGGACGATTCGGTCTACATCGTGGACGGCCTTCGACCCGGTCGGGACTACCGATTCAGGGTTCGAGCCAGGGGACCCACAGGCACCGTCAGCGAGCCGTCACCTGCAGTGTCTCTGTACAAAGCGCTTGGTACGTTATAACTTGTTGACTGAGTATTCTTTTTTGTGAATTTCAATCATTTTATTTAATGGAGCTTGCGTTGTTGTTCTCAATTGGTGGTACAGCTGGAGTTTTTATTTGTGCTTACTAATTGCTTATTAACTATAGGATGAAAATAAACACGCGATTTATCCACCAATCTGCCATCCCATAAAATCCTTGAAAGAAATAAACGTAGCGTTAAATCACTCCTTATTACAGCAAACAAATTCTAATAAAAATGTTTTTGGCCTTTAACGCAGGCCCTTTTCTTATCTGCTTTTTCTTTATTATTTTAAGCGACTGTTAAGAGTTTTTATCCATTTGTTTTAAAGCAAGCAGCCACGCCCCAGTTGACCGCCTCCAAGTGCTAGAATATGAACCGGACACCCGCAGCGTGCACCTGTCTTGGTCTCGCGTCACCATCCCGCCGTATAGCAGCGACGAGGAGCCGCTTATGTACATGATTGAGTACCAGGAGCCGCCCCTTCCGGACTGGAAACCGTTGGTTACTGGTGTGTTAAGATCAGACTTATTTTTTATTTTTCTTAAAGCGGCGCTATTGTTTTAGGGGAACATTATTTTGTTTGAGAAGCTAAATAGAAATAATAACGTTTCTCGACCTATCTATAATTATGACGCCGATCCGAAATTATCTTTTTTTCCAAAATTCATTTCGTATAATTACCCCTTCTCTAAATCAAAATCCACAACCCCCTTTATGAAACGTGTTTGTTTGCCAGGAGACCGAAATAAGAAATAATATTATTTTGCTTTATGTAACATATCATTAAATAATTCTCTGTGGTCGTAGGTATTGCATACTTCTGACGTAATTGCTTTTGTTCTTATATTTAAACAATTTAGCAATCGGGGCCCTGGCTTTTTGTGATTTCTTAATCATACACATATATTATGTGCGTCTGCAACAGTTTGGTGTAATACCTCGGTTCTGCCGATGTCTGCGCTCACGGGAGAGGCATTCCTAACAAGACACGCGGTCTATCATTTTGATTTTTATTGCGATTTTCGGAAAAGGACAGATGCATCTTTAAAATGATTCACAATTTTAAATAAATAAAAGGCAAGAGCACTTCTCGGAAATGTGGTCATTTAAGAATCGAACCATTTCTGAATTAAACTTACTAGAATCGTACATGAAAATGAGTTATGCTATTAACATTTGTGTTCGATGGAAGCCAGTTCCTGTCTGTTCCTCTGCTAATGAATATTTGTTAGAGCTTCGAGTTATCTCCATTTCTCCATTCAATATCCTGTCAGAGCCTGTGGTTACCTCCCTTCAACATCCTGTCAGCGCCACGGGTTTCCTCCTTTCAACACCCTGTGAGCTCTAATTCAGCAGCCAGTATCGGCTAGATCCTCATGACCTCGATTTCTATCAGATTTATTTGAAACAAAGCTAAAGGTTACTTGTTTCTGTACGAATTTAGAGTACCAATATTCGTTAGATTTAAACAGTATGCTGTATTTTTGAAACTGATCTCAAAGGGTTATAACAACATTCAAGAAACAAACCCAGTAGATAAATTATCATTACAATTCGTGTGTATAATGAAAGGTACGAGAACAATTGCCTATGCAATTCAAGCCTTATAACTTTTAAAGCAAACATTAAACCCGATTGAAAGTCATGCCAAACCCCACAATAATTTCTACAGATATATTCCGTTAGTGACCAGGTAACTGTGTAACTAATTACATGTATGCCTGATGCATCGGAAACAGTGTACTCAACATTTATTGTATACAGGTGTATATATTTCATATGATCTCGATGCACCTCCAGGTATCCCAACCACCGGCTACAGGGTCAGGCACCTGGATATGGACAGGGACTATCGGTTTAGGGTCCGAGCCCTTACACCATACGGGCTCAGTCAACCGTCACACGAACTTCCGGTTACAATGAGACAAAAGCCTGGTAAGAATCGTCGTCATCATCACCAGCAAGAGCAGCTGCATCATAATCATTATCATCATCCGTAGCAGCATCAACAAAAAGTCGTAATCATAATAATTATCGTCGTTTTAAGCAGTATCAATCGATCAATCATTTCGAGAATTGTAATGTACAGTGTTGTCATGAAAAAAGGGGTTTATTATGACCTGCATGATCATATTAATTCATCATGATCATCATATGCCGTCATCTTTTTAATCATCGTCCTCCTCATCTTCTTCTTCATCAACACCACCACGACCATCAAAATCCACCACGAGTGTCTTTACGACCATTATTTGCTTCTATAAAAGAATATCTCATGCGACTTTTAACAAATGTATGTACACACGAGAAATTCCTTTTATTTAAGCCTATCACGCTTTGCCGGAAGCAGTCGTCATTTCTGACGTGGAGTCTGACTCTCTCCGGTTGTCCTGGCGACGCCCACTGGACGACCTGTCTCGCCCAATCAGCTACCAGATCGAGATGCGCGAGTCGCCATTCGGCCAATGGGCGCCAATAGCAACACGGGTCACGGACACGACGTACAGGGTCACCGGTAGGTGGAGCAAAATTAGTTCTAAATCCGCGGATCCGTGGTCTTATTGTTCAAATTTAGAAGCTCACGCGTTGTTCATGGCTGACAACCCTCGTTCTTCTTGCGCATCAGTCATATGATTTTTCTAGGAGCCCACACCAGTTTTATAGATCATATCCCACCCTTGGTGCAAACAGGTACATATGACATTGAAATAATAAGGCACACGCTATCTTTTGCACCAATGTGGCGATTTGGTTGTGGGGCCTGACACACATTATTTATATAGCTATATAGTTATATAGCATCCGACACCTTTCGGTATGTGTTTTCATCAGACGTTTATATGCATAGCGATTGACCAAGATTTTATAACTGTGTTTGATGCGCAACAAAATCGGAAAAAGTTATATACGTATCATCCAAAAAACGCTTCGTCAATCATAGCAAGAGAAATGTTATAAATGAGTCTTGTTCTTAGAACTAGGCATAATGCATGTGCGTAAAGTGTCGTCCCAGATTAGACTGTGCAGTACGCGTAAGCTAATCAGGGACGACACTTTCTGCTTTTATGGAATTTTTAGTTTCAATGAAGTCCCTCCTTACCGAAAATCAAGTTTTCTCAGAACAAGGCTTAAATATTCTGACTGGTACATTGATTCGATAGTTAACTTGTTCTGCAGGATTGCGGCCGACCCACGACTACCAGTTCCGTGTGATACCCCAGGCGGACACCGGCTACCTTGAACCGTCAGTGACCGCGTCGCTAACCGCGCTACCAGGTGCAGTATAACCTATTATGTCATTTTAGTTTAAACTATATATCTTACTTATATAACCACCTAATGCATAAATATAAATAACAAACTAGTTTGAACACATTGCCGATGCCTCTTTTACTTATGATACTTACGAGTGATGGAAGTGATAATACGAAAATGTAAGTCGATTCTGTTTACCTAAAAACGCATGTATCTATACGATTGTTTGCATGAATCCCCAAATGTATGCTATTGAATCCTTTAAGCAGTATATATGTGTGATTGAAAATCATTTCGCTCATTGATTGTATGTTTAAACTTAAAATGCACTGTGTCCAATATTTGTGCGATTTAATTACTTTGTTAAGTATGTGTGTACTTTAAAGCATGCAAAATCGTTGAATCCACAATAGTGATATTTATATATGACACAAGTTGAATAAGTAGAAGATGTGTCCATTTGCATCAAATATTTAATTTTTGTCTTACTTCGCGCAGTGAGACCAAGGTGGCCGATTGAAGAACCACAACTAAGGGAGGTGACTCCTCAGTCAGCAATGTTGTCATGGAAACCAGCGGAGCTTCCGGCATACCAGCGCATGCACACTCCGATTCACTACAGCGTGGAGATGGCGGAACTTCCGTCGTCAAAATGGGTGCCACTGGCTAAAAGAGTGCCCGATACCTCCTTCCATGTTACAGGTCACTTCAGTTTTCTTTTGTTTATGAGCGTATGTTTTAGAGTTTATTAATGTATAATGGAAAACATGGGAGAAATGTAATGTTCGGATACCCATCAACAGGTTTAATCTTACAGTATGCTGTTATTAAACTTCAGGCCTGAGACCCGACCGAGACTATAAGTTCCGGGTCATGGCGGAAACAGAGCCGGGGTTCAGCTCTACCAGTATGCCAACAACTCTGTACAGGAGACCAGGTATGCTTCAGCAAAGCACCGACAGCATAATGACAGAAAACACCAACAATGAGTGCTAACTTTTTGTTTACCTTTACGCATTTCAAGTGTTCGGAAAATCATTCTTGCCTTATTCACATTTAAAGTGTTAAAAATAAAATCCTGTTCAACATATATGTTTAAACAATTGCAACTACTATACATTTAAGCTCATAGGCGTTCAGTTATCCTAACTCATATTTCCAGTCCCTCGTTTCTCGACTAAAGAGCCGATAATCAACGAGCTCAGCCAGAGCGCCGTCAGCCTGTCTTGGCTCCCGGCCGAGGGAGGTCTGGATGTACTGTACGAGGCAAGTACACGTTTATAATGGTGTGAAGAATGTTTCCAAGTAGATGAATTTGCTAAGAACAAATCATAATAATATTAATACATTTGGCATATTGGCGCTATATAGAAAGCGAATGTATATACTTATATTCCCTGTTCTGATATGACATAAAATTGCATGTACCTGTAAAACATAGGGTAAACACGCAAACCTAATATAACTATGTCTATCACGTATCTATTGGAACATAATATTACCTTTAAATACACCACTTAGGTGGAGATGCAGTCGCCGCCCGGTATTGCCGCCTGGCGGACCCTGTACCGAGACCACCGGACCCCCAACGTGCGTCTATCGGACCTGCGGGCGGACCTGGACTATCTTGTCCGCGTTCGTGCCTACGCAGAATCGTACCAGAGCGAACCCACACTGCCCGTGTACATCCCACGAAGGGCAGGTGCGTACATTCTTATCAAAGTGGATAATTTCAGTTCATTAGGTCAATCATACAGAGTCGTTCGTTGTTAACAATTAAAAATGTTTAAGTAAAAAGTGCTTGTTATTGTTAAGTCTTTTACAGAAACAAGACGCATATGTTTCAAGGGAAAGAGTGAACGAATAAAGCTGAAAATATATGGATTTTATTTCTGGTCGTCTAAAGCGTTTTTTCTTAAGCAAAGCATACAAATCACAATCGTTACTAATATGTTATCATTGGCGTGTAAAAATACTTTCACACAATGTGACATGTTCCCTCAGGATTTGCAGAAACCGATTAAAATTGTATTTTAGTTGCTGCCAATGTGTCCCTTATATCTATAAGTATACGTCGACATGAACAAAGGTATTTTTGGAGAGCTCTTTAGATCTACGCCCTAGACACAATGTACTGCTTTTACCCAGGAAACAGACTCGAGAGAGCGTTTCAATAAACCCCAGCTTTCGATTCGATCGCGCTAAAATAAATTTTCCAGCCCCGCCCCGCCTACCCATCGAGGAGCCGTACGCCGTCTCGATAGGCGCCGACTACGTGAAGCTGCAGTGGCGTTCGGCGGACCTGCCCTCTCATATCCTGGACTACGCGCCAGTCACGTACCGGATCGAGTCTCAGGAGGCGCCGAGCTCGAGCTGGGCCGTGGTGGCCCGCGGAATCACACACACAGATTTCAAGGTACGGGGATAAAACATAACTGCGCGTTGTTTCATATGCATGAGCACTCAATGTTTCACCTGTATAGTCATATCCGTCGTGGTCGCACGCCATTTTCAGGCTACGTACGGTTTATACAGCATGAATGCTAGTTGTGGAAAATATTTGAGGACAGTCTGCCTCACCGATATAGCAAAATCCGTCGTGGTCACACGACATCTCAAGGACTTGGGTTTTGAAGTACGTCCTTAAATGTATCTTTATATAAGTGTGCACTTACGACTCATTTTTGTGACGTCAGTTACGGAAAAATGCTTTACATAGGCGACATTATTATATGTCTGAGATTGAGTTCGTCGAATTTATTGAAACATGAATGCGGCATTCCCGCATTGTTTTGAAAGAACCTGTATAATATATCGGGCAGTTGCAATTCGACCTTGATAATTAGATGGAGCTAAATGAAGTATTAACCCATTTATGCCTAGCGTCTAGAAAAAAAAGGCCTTGGCAAACAGTCTAGGCCCAGATGAGTTGCCGCATGATGCGGCGTCTCATCAGGGTCTGCGCTGTTTGCTTAAAGGAATTTCTGTAAGAAATGTTCTAATTATAGAAATAAACATACTAGACATCCCTAATTTTGGAAATAAATTGATCCAATTTAGAAGGATTGGAGAGTCCACTAGGCATAAATAGGTTAATTAGCCTCTTATCGGTGTATCAGCGTTAGGGCAATATGTTTTCCTTCTGGTCGTTTCTCTTTTCGTCTGTCCGTCAGTTCTTGTGCGAACTGGATTCTGCGATTTCTCACAATCTGCCGAAGAATTTTATATGAGCCTTATTCTGTCACAACTCGGCTTAATGCATGTAGTTAGAATGCCAACCCAGACTAGCATTTGCAGTCCTCACAACTGGGCTTAATACGTGTAGTTAGAATTTCAACCCAGACTAGCCTGTGCAGTCCTCACAACTGGGCTTAATGCATGTAGTTACAATGTCAACCCTGACTAGCATGTGCAGTCCTCACAACTGGGCTTAATGCATGTAGTTAGAATATCAACCCAGACTAGCATGTGCAGTCCTCACAACTGGGCTTAATGCATGTAGTTAGAATGTCAACCCAGACTAGCATGTGCAGTCCTCACAACTGGGCTAAATGCATGTAGTTAGAATATCAACCCAGACTAGCATGTGCAGTCCTCACAACTGGGCTTAATGCATGTAGTTAGAATGTCAACCCAGACTAGCATGTGCAGTCCTCACAACTGGGCTAAATGCATGTAGTTAGAATATCAACCCAGACTAGCCTGTGCAGTCCTCACAACTGGGCTTAATGCATGTAGTTAGAATGTCAACCCTGACTAGCATGTGCAGTCCTCACAACTGGGCTTAATGCATGTAGTTAGAATGTCAACCCAGACTAGCGTGTGCAGTCCTCACAACTGGGCTTAATGCATGTAGTTAGAATATCAACCCAGACTAGCATGTGAAGTCCTCACAACTGGGCTTAATGCATGTAGTTAGAATATCAACCCAGACTAGCATGTGCAGTCCTCACAACTCGTCTCAATGCATGTAGTTAGAATGTCAACCCAGACTAGCGTGTGCAGTCCTAACAACTCGGCTTAATGCATGTACATAGAATTTCAACCCAGACTAGCGTGTGCAGTCCTCACAACTGGGCCTAATGCATGTAGATAAAATGTCAACCCAGACTAGCATGTGCAGTCCTCACAACTGGGCTTAATGCATGTAGATAGAATGTCAACACAGACTAACGTGTGCAGTCCTCACAACTGGGCTTAATGCATGTAGTTAGAATGTCAACACAGACTAGCATGTGCAGTCCTCACAACTGGGCGTAATGCATGTAGTTAGAATATCAACACAGACTAGCATGTGCAGTCCTCACAACTGGGCTTAATGCATGTAGATAGAATGTCAACCCAGACTAGCGTGTGCAGTCCTCACAACTGGGCTTAATGCATGTAGATAGAATGTCAACCCAGACTAGCGTGTGCAGTCCTCACAACTGGTCTAAATGCATGTAGTTAGAATGTCAACCCAGACTAGCATGTGCAGTCCTCACAACTCGGCTCAATGCATGTAGATAGAATGTCAACCCAGACTAGCATGTGCAGTCCTCACAACTGGTCTAAATGCATGTAGTTAGAATGTCAACCCAGACTAGCATGTGCAGTCCTCACAACTCGGCTTAATGCATGTAGATAGAATGTCAACCCAGACTAGCGTGTGCAGTCCTAACAACTCGGCTTAATGCATGTAGATAGAATGTCAACCCAGACTAGCGTGTGCAGTCCTCACAACTGAGCCTAATGCGTGTAGATAGAATGTCAACCCAGACTAGCAATTGCAGTCCTCATAACTGGGCTTAATGCATGTAGATAGAATGTCAACCCAGACTAACGTGTGCAGTCCTCACAACTGGGCTTAATGCATGTAGTTAGAATGTCAACCCAGACTAGCATGTGCAGTCCTCACAACTGGGCTTAATGCATGTAGATAGAATGTCAACCCAGACTAGCATGTGCAGTCCTCACAACTGGTCTTAATGCATGTAGTTAGAATGTCAACCCAGACTAGCGTGTGCAGTCCTAACAACTCGGCTTAATGCATGTAGATAGAATGTCAACCCAGACTAGCATGTGCAGTCCTCACAACTCGGCTTAATGCATGTAATTAGAATGTCAACCCAGACTAGCGTGTGCAGTCCTCACAACTGGGCTTAATGCATGTAGATAGAATGTCAACCCAGACTAGCATGTGCAGTCCTCACAACTCGGCTTAATGCATGTAGTTAGAATGTCAACCCAGACTAGCATGTGCAGTCCTCACAACTGGGCTTAATGCATGTAGTTAGAATGTCAACCCAGACTAGCGTTTGCAGTCCTCACAACTGGGCCTCATGCATGTAGATAGAATGTCAACCCAGACTAACGTGTGCAGTCCTCACAACTGGGCTTAATGCATGTAGATAGAATGTCAACCCAGACTAGCGTGTGCAGTCCTCACAACTGGGCTTAATGCATGTAATTAGAATGTCAACCCAGACTAGCATGTGCAGTCCTCACAACTGGGCTTAATGCATGTAGATAGAATTTCAACCCAGACTAGCCTGTGCAGTCCTCACAACTGGGCTTAATACGTGTAGTTAGAATTTCAACCCAGACTAGCATGTGCAGTCCTCACAACTGGTCTTAATGTATGTAGTAAGAATGTCAACCCAGACTTGCATGTGCAGTCCTCACAACTGGGCTTAATGCATGTAGTTAGAATGTCAAACCAGACTAGCATTTGCAGTCCTCACAACTGGGCTTAATACGTGTAGTTAGAATGTCAACCCAGACTAACGTGTGCAGTCCTCACAACTGGGCTTAATGCATGTAGTTAGAATGCCAGCCCAGACTAGCATGTGCAGTCCTCACAACTCGGCTTAATGCATGTAGTTTGAATGTCAAACCAGACTAGCATTTGCAGTCCTCACAACTGGGCTTAATGCATGTAGTTAGAATGTCAAACCAGACTAGCATTTGCAGTCCTCACAACTGGGCTTAATGCATGTAGTTAGAATGTCAACCCATACTAGTATGTGCAGTCCTCACAACTGGGCTTAATGCATATAGTTAGAATGTCAACCCAGACTAGCCTGTGCAGTCCTCACAGGCTATTTATACTAAACTGAATTATCATTTTCAAGAGACTTCTAGAAACGAAAACTCTTTTAAAGCGGAAAGTGTTGATAATGATAAGCCTGTGCGAACTGCATAGGCTAATCTGGAACGACACTTCACGCACATGCATTAAGCCCAGTTTTCCCAGACCGAGGCTTATCTTCTCTAGGTGACGGGTCTGAGCCCACAGAAGGAGTACTCTTTCCGGGTGCGGGCCGAGAATGACTATGGCGTCAGCGACTCTACCCGGACCATGGTGGTGAAGAGAAGATCTAGTAAGCATGCTTCCCGTAAAAGGGTCGGTTCACAGATTTTTTCATGTATAGAAGTTTATCATTAAATGCTATATAATGATAAATGTAAACATGGGATCTAAAAAGCTCCAGTAAAAAAACAAGAGTATAATAAAACAAAGAAAAAAAATTACCCTCAACCGGACCACTGACCCCTCAAGTAAAAGTCTATCACTCAGACCACTCGGCCATCCGTGCTCATACAATGAGAGATGTATTTTATACTTCAAATAAACAATCCTCGTAGTATCACAAAATATAACGACAACAACAGAACTTTCCAAATTATTCAATCGTTTCGCGTTGCAATGGTTTATAATTTTCAGTTTTTTATCGTCAAAAGATGCATATAATGGATATTTTAGATTATGGTAAATGTTCAGTATTACTGTTTTCTCAAACATAACTACAACGAAAATTTGCGGATCTGACACAAAAAAATGTTAATTGAGTCAATTTACCAAAACGTGAAAAGGTCCCTTTAAGCTTCTGCACTGCTGCGAACTGTTTAATAATACATCCTGTATGAAATGGTACTCTGAATTTAGGAAATGATCAGTTAAAAAATATATATTATATATATTATAGTTGAAGATGAATATAGAATCAACGCCGTGCCATTTATTTGCTGATAACATGATAACAAACGAGACGGCTCGGAACAACAACTTTTAAAATGAAATATTTGTCACGATAGTATGACGTAATAGCATCATTTATTTGAAGTACACATTTTTATTAAATCGTGATTACACATATGTTCTCATAATTTCTCTTCTCCGGCTCTTAAAATTATATTAAGATCATCTTCGGGTTTTAGGTCAGTGATATTTGAAATGCACACAATTAAGGATTGCTCAGTTTGATTTTAAGACTTCTTAATACCAGTAACAATTCACTGTCCGTCCGTATTTCAGTCGCGCCTATTCTGCCGTCGGAGCAGCCTCTGATCTACGATATCGTGCCCGGCTCGGTGCGTCTGTCCTGGAGGCCAGCGTCACTGCCGTCTTACGTGACGTCAACGTCGCCTATCACGTACACGTTGTACATACAGGAGCACCCGTTCACGTCATGGCGACCGCTGGTCAAAGGTATACTCAGAATGGGGAACACTAAATCCCTTGATGTTTAAGGATAAATGCTCGACTCCCATGATTCTGTTGCAACAATAACATTACTAAATCATTCCTTATAAACATCTCATCGACCAATATTTATAAAACGCATTAATATTGGTCAAAAAGTAAAGATTCAGTAATTATAAGTTTCATTGCTTCGACATACGTGATAGCTTTGGAATCCTTTGGAGTTTATCGGATAAGCATTTTACGTTTTAACGAAACATACAGGAATTGTATATGTCATTTGCTCTAAGCACTTTCGAACACATGAACATGATATAACGCATTTCCTTTAAAGGATTTTTTCAGTGGAATAAGCATAGCTTACTTTTATGAGAACTGGTGCCCTTAAAATGCATTAGATTCATTTTGGTTTACTATGTCTTTAAGTAAGTGCATATGTATATATATAAATATAAATCGAAGTTAGATATCCTGATGTTAGTGACTGATAGAAAACCTAAAATAAATAATAATACATATGATGTCAAATATAATAGTAAAAAAACGTCAACTCAGCGCGTCGTGTAAGGCTTCACTGTCATGTAAGTGGCTGAGTTAATGTTTAAACTACTATAAATCTAAAGTAACACAACTAAACAAACCACACTCTTTATCGCAGGCGTTCCGCACACGTCATACCACGTAACCGGCCTTAATCCCGACCGAGAATACAACTTCCGGGTACAGGCGGAGAACGAATACGGAAGTAGCAAGCCAACGGAGCATGCCCGTCTGCTGAAGTATGAAGGTGAGGTTTGGGGTCGCGACTACACGGTTTATTTGTTAAGACGTCTGATGGATTGAATTCCGTCGTAATTTTATTCCGTATTGTACCTGAGCAGGGGACAATTAACATATTAATTAATTTAAAAAACGTTGTTTACTGATTTTGTTGTTTTGAGGCTTAGTAAAATAATAGTTAAATGTTTGTTCGTACAGAATATTTGTGATAAACAAATCAAAACTATTTTGACTAGTCTTCGGGAGTTCTTAAAAACATAGCACTTAAAAAAGAAATTGTAATTGGTAATTGGTATCGTATAAATAAAAAACTATTTTCGTGAATGATACACATATCAATCTTCTAGGACATGATGATGTTGTGTCCATAACGTTTAATGTTCTTGTACGTAGTTAGTTGTTTTAGATCGGTTTATTCTGGTGCAGCGAAAGTTTTTTAGAAACATTTTTAGTTCAACAAACATTATGTAACTATTTATTTCAAAACATATTATTATAATGTGTGAGGTATGTCTCAATTAAGTTACATGTACATGTTCATCTATTTTATTCATATCTTTATTCTCACGTGTGTCATTACTAATTGTGTACATGTTATATGTGTGCACGTTTGCTTTTAGTCGAAAAGACTCAGGAGCGGAAAGGTGAGATACAGTGTATTGAAAGTGTGTATCACGAAATAACACATTGAACACGTTAACTCGATTTTAATTGTTCCACCACTGTTGTCATTTGATTGAAGTGTACGAGCTTTTAAGGGGTGCAACTTTACATATGTTATTTTCATCTTAACAACATTTTACTAATTTATCTAATAATATTTTAGTGTAATTATCTAAATACGCATCGCTTAACATTTAATGACCATGTTCTGAATTAACATCCAAGTTATCTGACACAATTGCGACTTTCGTGTTACGTAAGGGTAAAAAACTGCACAGACACGTGGGTAATGATCTGTATAAAGGTTCCATCTGATAAAAAAAACGCATCTGGGAAAACTGGACTGAATGCATGTGCGTAGAGTTTCGGTCTAGATTAGCTGTACGCACAGGCAAATCAATTACGACACTTTCCGTTGATGTTCGTTTAGACGAACATTCCATAGAAGCGGAAAATGTCTACCAAGAATAGGATGGACGGACTTCGCATTTGCATTTAGCCCAGTTTTCCCAGAACGAGGCCCATATACTACAAAATTATCCAAACGGTTTTAGACCGGTTATCACGGTGACCATTGGATCCAAACAACAATTTGCATGATAGCTATTAATCCAATTGCTTCATTTCCTATGTTACACACACTGTCCTGGATTAATTCTCCACACCCGTTCCGGTATATTGAAAAGAAGTATACAGGCAGAATTTAAAAGTGTTTGAAATAACTTTTTATTATAATCTTCCAACGTGAACGTGATAAAACGTCACTTTATTATATCACGGATGAACCTATTTTAATGATATTTTCTGTATGTTTTCTTTCTGCAACAAGTATGTTCCCATGGACAAGTTGTTCTATACTTAGTTCACTTTAAAACACTTTTGTGCAGAATGAAGGGCAAAATTTTATGTTACCTTTAAACATTTCTCTGATAGGTTGGCCTGTTTGTCAATGTACGACCTATATACTACTAATGCCAGAGTGTTGTTGTTTCATTTCATCCACTAAATAACACATGTACACGCCCAGCAGTGCAAACGATTGGGGTTTGTTCATATCAAAACAACATAGGCTGCCACGCGAGTGTTCAATGTTGAATTTGTATGTTGTTGAATCAAACAGATGTTGAATACGTGTAATCGTCATATAATAACCACACAATAACACTAAAATACTGAGAACGTAGAAGAGCTGTGTGGTTTTTGGCCGTGTCATGTATACATGATAATTTAAAACGCCGGGGGTTTGAGCTTGAATGTTGTTCAATAGTTGATAACACCGCAACAATTACTGAACTGATCGTGATTTTGGTTGTTGTTTGTAGTCATTTATCAAATAGTTAGACTGTTGTAAATATGGCGTAATAGAATCACTAGAGACTAATAAACAGGCTTCGGATAGCCTCATCATTTTTCCATTCCATAACAGTGCACCATGGATGCTAAAACGAAGGTTAAGTATATATGCAGAATTTGTTTTTCGAAGATTTATAAATCATTGTTTATGCTTGTTTGGTAAAAAAAAATGCACGAGGTTAAAAACGGTAGTGTCTATTTTATGTCAGGTTTCTGATTATACCTCGGATAGTGACTCCAATGCGTTTCTACGTGTTTTAAAGAAAGAAATCTATAAACTATTATGTATCGCAAAATAAGAGCTTGGTGCACAAATATCTAATTTAATTAATACTAATAACACGTAAGCGTTCAAGCATTCACCGTTCACGTGTTTGCATTTCCAAATTCCATCAGAAAATAACGTTTTCTTTTTAAGTCGTGATACAACTTTACACTTATACAAGCTTGTTAAAAGTACATTCCCGTACTTAAAATCTATTTTATTCCGTATTTGCCTGCAGTTGAGACATGTATTTTAAATATTTTGCTGCTAAATTTCAGACCTTTGGCGCCCAGTTTCGGTCCCTGAAATATCTGATTTTGACGAGGAATTTACTTCAATGAATCTAAGATGGCGCCCAACTCCGGTTCTAAATTTCGATCAGCGCCAACTACCAGGGCGGTACACCGTTGAGAAATGGGAACCAATCCGAGCCGAATGGAAACCAATTGCTCGGGGAATTCCGGACACTACGTACCGCGTGCGCGATCTTCCGAAAGTTCCCGACCACGTGTTCCGTGTCCGAATGGATACGGAACTTCCCGATCTTGGAGAACCTTCCCTGCCAGTTTCTTTCAGCCGCTATCGAGGTAACACAATCGTAAGATTTGATTTTGCATGACTTGTACACTTTTAGTCACGATTTTAACAGCATATTTTACCTGAATATTGGTTTGCTTTGGTCATTTAAATTTATGAGCACAGGTATTCTTTAAAAACCGTCTGGAAGGCTCAACGTATAAACCAATAATTTGTACCAGAAAGGCAAAGCAGGCAAACTCAATTAAATTGAAAATTTAACTGTTAACTTAGTTTCTCTTATACGGAGGATCAAGTTGAACATGTCAATTTGATTACAACGAAAGTTTTGAATATGTTTTGATGTTCTACTTTTTCAATATTCATCGCCTACAGTAACCGCAATGTATGTTGTAATGTCTGATGTGACTAATGAGACCCGTTGTTTCACAGTTTGAACAACTTTAACGGGGCTTAATGCATGTGCGTAAAGGGTCGTCCCAGCTGAGCCTGTAAAGTCCGCATAGGGTATTCAGGGACGACACTTTCCGTGTTTATGAATATTTCGTTGAAGGCAGTCTCTTCTCA